>NW_008689923.1:20895-21627 GCF_000695815.1 Acanthisitta chloris | reverse complement strand
GACTTGTATCTCTGAGTAGCAGGTATTTGTTTATTCAGTGCTGGGCACAAGGGGGATTGCTCCACCAAACTTGTGCAACCAGGGACAAAATCCTCATGGTTTATATACATTAAATGCTCATACAGATTCATTATTTCCAGGAATGGGTGGCTATTATTACAATTAGTTCTCAGAAATCATTATCATATCCTCGTCCCTCACCCCCCCATTTGGCATTGGTCCAGGGGTCTCTGGTGGTCATCTGGGGGGTCTTCAAGAGGAAGGCTAGTAGTCTTCATCAGTTCAAACTTTTCACCTCATCCCTTAGCACATGCGCATTATACTTGGCTTTTTACTAACTTTAGCAAGCTCAGCACTTTTTTGCAATAATAAGCTAAAGCAATCCTAAAATTAGCGTTCTATATGTTTGGTAAGATAAAGCAGTATCCTGTTGTGAACTACTATCTGGATTTATTTCTTCCCTTGTTCACTCAGCCAGCCCTTTATTGCTTTTTGGGGCCTACTTTATTTACTCAGCCAGTGCCTCCTTAAATTCTTTCTTTGGGGTCTACTTCTCGTTACCAGCCCATAGACTAAAGGAACAACATCTGTGTATTACATCAAAGAATGGGAAGAGGGATGGTGGTTAATGATGTAAATAGTATGGAATAAGGGGTGGAATGTGCTGGTTTGAGCTGAAGTAGAGTTAACTTTCTTCACAGTGGCTAGTATGGGGGTATGTTTTGGGTTTTT
>NW_008689923.1:3443-20859 GCF_000695815.1 Acanthisitta chloris | reverse complement strand
TGGTTTGGGCTGAAGTAGAGTTAGCTTTCTTCACAGTGGCTAGTATGGGGCTATGTTTAGGATTTGTGCAGAACACAGGGTTGATAATGTAGAAATGTTTTTGTTGTTGCTGAGCAGAGCCAAGGCCTTTTCTACTTTCCACACTGCCATGTTGGCAAGGAAGTTGGGGGTACATGGGAGCTTGGGAGGAGAGACAGTCAGGACAGGTGATCCAACCTGACCAAGGGGATATTCCATACCATATGACATCATGCTCAGTATATAAGGTGGGAGGAAGAAAGAGGAAGGGGGAACATCTGGCATGATGGCATTTGTCTTCTCAAGGAACCGTTATGTGTGACGGGCTCTGCTCTCCTGGAGATGGCTAAACACCTCCTGCCCATGGGAAGCAGTGAATTAATTCCTTGTTTTGCTTTGCTTGTGTGTGCAGCTTTTGCTTTCTCTATTAAACTGTCTTTGTCTCAACCCATGACTTTTTCTAGCTTTTACCCTTCCAATTCTCTCCCCCATCCCATTGGTAGGGGAGTTTGTGAGCGACTGCGTGGTTGCTAGCTGGGGTTAAACCACAACATAGAACAGAATATTCTAAGTTGAAAGGGACCCACGAGGCTCATTGAAGTCCAGCTCCTGACCCTGCACAGGACCACCCCAAGAATCACACCATATGCCTGAGCGCATGGTCCAAACTCTTCTTGAACTCTGGCAGGCCTGGTGCTGTCCCTGGGGAGCATGAAGAAAAGGAGGCTCAGGGGAGACCTTATTGCCCTCTACAACTACCTTAAAGGAGTAAGTGGGGGGTCAACCTCTTCTCCTAGGAAACTAGTGACAGGATGATAGGAAATGGCCTCAAACTGAACAAGGTTGGACATCAGGAACAATTTGTTCCCTGAAAGAGTTGTCAAGCATTGGAATGGGCTGTCTAGGGAAGCGGTTGAGTCACTATCTCTGGAAGCATTCAAGAAATGACTGGACGTGGCAGCTAGTGCTATGGTTTAGTTGGCATGGTGGTGTTTGGTCAAAGGTTGGACTTGTTGTTCTTGGAGTTCTTTTCCAACCTTAATGAGTCCATTATTCTAATATCCAGCCTAAAGCTCCCCTGACACAGCTTTATGTCATTCCCTTAAGTCCTGTCATCCGTCACCAGAGAGAAGAGATCAGTGTCTGCCCCTCCACTTTCCCTCATGAGGAAACTGTGTTCTTTGCACATGGCCTGGGACAGCTCTCCAAGGACTCATCTGGATGAAGGATGAGGATGCAACGTGTCTACTGGCATTCCTCCCCACTGCTGTCCAGTGAAAGTGACTCACTCTTCCACCCCACCACTCCAAGAGAGGTGGGTTTTGGTTAGTCCTCACCTTGTCATTTTAGGGTTTTGGAAAAAAATATAAGCAAACAGCAGCAAGCCAGTCTGGCAGTACCATCTGTGCTGAAGGCTTGCCACCCCTCACTGGCTGGGATCTCCACTACAATCTGCAGCCACCATCTGCTGGGGAAGATTGTGAGCTCCAGCTTCAGTATTAAGGGGAGCAAATTACTATGAGAAGGAAAAATCCTGTATCAAAGCAACCTCAAAACCAAATCAGGCAGGAGAGTGTCACTTGGAAGCTTATGCTCAGCCTGAGGGGGCTGGACATGGGACACCTAAGTTGAATGGATGGAATTTGGCAGCATTGCCTTATTTGTGCCAGCTGAAGGTCTTGCCTTATCTCCTGAAAATGCAAGTCCATATCCCTCTAGATCAAACTATGCAAGAGGTGACTCTTGAAAAATAAAGGCAGCAGGCTTCATACCTTCTGTGGAGTAGCTCAGTGTCTTCATTGCATCTCTGGAGGTACAGCATGGGTGACACTGGCTCCTTTGTTAAAAGTCTTCACATTACCATTGAGATTATTACAAATCCCAGTGCCAAATTAAGTGTTGTGGTACTCTTATTCTGATTCTGTCTCCTCCAAGTGACTGTTAATTTAAAACAAAATATTAATTTTATTGTAATTCTTCTTGCTCATCTTTCTCACATGGAGTCAAATCCAGCTCTTTCCTCTGGTTATATTACTGAGCACCACTATAGGAGGTGGTTAAGAGCTTTTTAACTGGCATCTGCAGAACTATCACTTGATATGATGATTATGAGAACTCTTTCGACCAATTGTTTGCCTTGTTTGATTTGTGAGGCACAACTAATGTAATACCATCTTTATAAATTACATTAATTATGACTTTCCTTGTGTTATGGAAACAGAATGAAGGGCTCTTTTAGAACATAACAACTACACTTTCTCATGTCCTACACTTTTGCAATGTTCAAACCAATTCTCACATCAGTTAAAACATGAAAAACAGTTTCACTGTTACAGTCATTATTGCAAATACATGGTTGTAGTTGTTGAAAATGTGCTATCTACATTAACATACATCTTAGCAAATGCCAAAAGAATTTGCTTAAAAGAATCTTGTATTTTTCAAGCAACCATGGTGTTACTAATAACCACAGTGGTGATAAACAAGTGTGCTTGCATCTGTGGTCATGGCTTAAATTGTGCTTTCAAGATGAATGTCTGAATATCATCAGATTGATACAGATTTTAAATCTGTATTGTCATAAATATAAGTATGGTTTGGTTAGCAGTTGGGAAAACATATTTAAAGCTGGAAATAAATTAATATGAATAAGAGGATATGTAGGGAGCTGTTTAATTCTGCCAGGAGCAGAAAGATCAGGTTCCTTCGGTTAACACAAACAGTACATTTGCATCCATGTCTTAAGACAGGGCCCCAGAAGTGACTAAAGGCTACTGTATAGAGATTTTTGGTAAGATTTTGTCTGCAAAGATTGATAAAACTAGTCTTCCTAGAGTGCTAAAATCTCCCAAACAATGTAATTAATACAGTAAAAAGACTCTACTGCTGCTGTCTGTTCTGCATGTATTGCTGGCTATTTTGCCACTGTTTCTTCACTAGTGGGAGAGCATTTTTCTTGTTCTTGTGGCTCATTGCAGGAGCCTGGCACTGCATGTGCTCAGTTATCCTGAGACCAGGGTTGATCTGAGTGGGCAGAAGCACTGGGGTAGAAGCAAACAGCGCAGTGCTCGTGGTGAGAGCATGTTACACTGTGGAGTATCTGTTTGCTCTTGATGTGATCCCTGGGGCAAGTTTTAGCCTTTTGGCCTGAAGTTCTGCTTAGACAAGCCCTTGATTTGCAGTTTCATCAATACTTTAATGCACCACTGTCTGCCATCAAGAAAGGCAGTCCCACTGCTCTCCTGCTGCTGTGCTCTTCTAGCCCCTGTTTCACAGCGGGTGTGCGTTCAAGTCTACACAGGACCCAGTCTAGATCAAAGACAATTATTTGCTCCTAGCCTTTAGCTAGGCCGAGTTTCCCATCAAGCTCTTTGCTGTGTTAAATTAATCCTAAGTAACTTCAAAACAGGGAAGCCCTGCCAAGCAGGTTTCCACTGAGCCCTGTTGTCCAGTGCACATGCTCCACCAAAGATTGGTTTCAAGGGTGAGTTTGACCATGGATGGACATCTTCACCTGAGCAGCCTGGAGATGGCTGGGTGGAGCTACTGTACAATCATGCAACTGGGTGGAAAACGTTGCTGTCCAAAGTCTGCAGCATTATTTACGCTGTGATAAAGCATTAAGCTTTGTTTTCCTTATAAAGCTCAATGGAACACTACTGCAGAGGTGTTTCAGGAGTCCTGCTGGCTTGCCTTGTACTTCATAAAGTTCCTTCAATGATCCTCTGCTGTGTTTCAGTTTAATTCTCGTGGGAAAAGCTTAACCTTTTGGATTTCTTGTAACTCATTAAATGCTGATAGCTGGCACAACCTTGGACAAGACATGGGAAAAGAAAGCAGGAAAATTCAGAAGAAATGGAACTGAGGATGTCCCCTCCAGAAAGCAGCTCTAAGTGGCAGAATCATGGGACTTGCATAAGCCTGATGTTTCCTAGATACATAAAATTAAAGTTATTTAGACCAATTACTCAGTTTCATTTCTGCTGAGTCCAACTGCAAAGTTTCCATCTGCCATCAGATTCAGCGTCTTGGATTTGTACATGTGATATCCCCTGAAGACAGGAGACTTGGGTAACTCATAGCAAGGTCAGCCTTATTTTTCTTCATGAACCAGCCTGTCATTTCACAGTCACATTTACAGTGATGTTGATACCGGTGATGTTGTGCTGGCACTGTGATGTTGTCATCCTCTGCTGCACTGTGGCTGAAAGCAGGCCTGATGCACATCAATAGTGTTGATGTTACGCCTGATTTGTCACATGCAAGTAACTCTGCCCTGCCCATCCTTGCCTCAGAACAGTCTCTCAGAGTGACATTTATGGACTCTCTTTAAGACACCTTCATCCATGGAAGGAGTAAGCAAAGAAAGCTGGGAGACAGATGTTTAGCTGAAGCAAACACAAATCCTTCTAATGAGCTCAGTGGAGCTGAACTACTTACACCAGCAGAAAAAAATTTCACTTTTTTCTGAGGTCAGAAATGGTGACCTGAAGCCTGGCTCACCCATACCCAACCTGAGTGCTGTCATTTGCTCCCAGAAACAGTTTCTGTATTTGCAGAAAGGGATGGTGAAAGTGCTTAGCCCAAGGGAAGAGATGCAGGCTCAGCTACCCAGTGGACATGAGCTAGAACACCATGGAGAGGAATGTTATTCATTAGCCACCTTGCTGGCTGCTGGGCTTCTTCTTGGGTGGCTCAGCATGGCAGTGTGTGGGGCACTGACACGGCCTCCTTGTGTATGGCAAGAATGCATGTTCATCATGCTGAGAGGTGATATACCCCAAAGCCAAGCACTTCCATGCTGGTGTGGACAGATGTGACATGGAATCAGCCAGAAAAAGCCTGGATATGTGTAATCTGTTACACCTCATTCACCCTCTTCTTAGCAGACACTTTGCTTTTTCATTAGGGGGTAATAAATAAATGAATTGAAATTTTTATATAATTAGCAACCACATAGCTTTAGGCACTTCCTGAAAATGCGAATGCAAAAACAAACAAAAGGACAACTCCAGTGAGTTCTTTGAACTTTCATTCCATTTTTTAAACCAAGTCATCAGCTCTGATTGCTTCCAGTTTGTGATCATTCCATAATTAATTTTGATTGAAGTATATTTGATTTAAATGTTGAAAAGGTTTTTTTATGTCCTTGAGTAGCACCAATATTCATGTATGATAGAACATCTCTCACATGCAGTTTTGCAGTTTGATGTTGACTCATACAGCACCTGCTAGCTTAGCCATGCTTTGAAAATTCAAAATAGGCTCCTGCAAGAGGGATGCAGTGAATGCCAATACAAATGGTTACGCAAGCAGAGGAATCTACTGTCATGCATAACTGCAATTTTGTGAAATACCACATCACACGTGTCCTTGCACACGCCAGTAGGTTTTTATGGCACACAGTGGATTGATTTTCTGTGCCCTTATTAATCTAATCCATGATGATCTCGGTTTGAGGTAGTGATGCAGGGTGGACAGGGCTTTGATCCACACTTCTGAACTCCCTGTAACTCTGGCCATTTGACTGACAAATTTATCTCCTGCTCCCCCAAATTAAAGCCACCCTTAAGCAATCACTGACTCCCAGCAGCTTCCAGCCCTAACTGCTGTGCTGTTCACTTTTGGGAAGCTGTGAAAAAAAAAAGAATACAGCTACAACTGAGTCAAGAGTCAAAAACATTTGGTATGGTAATAAAAGTGTTCCTGGCAGAACAGTAGAGGCTTAAAAGCTAATTGGCTTTATTCTCACTGAGTGGTATCTATACATTTCTTTGGGAACTGGCTGCAGGGTCGAAGCAAGTGATATTATTCCCTTCAGACTTCATATAGAGAGGTTCTGATGCAGAAATCAGACAACAAGTAAGTGCATTAAGGTGTGATGCTATTGATTAGCTTATGAAAATACCACTTGGATTTAGCAGAAAATGAAACAGAAGTATTTCTCTTATATATTTGAAACACTCAAATGAATGTATAGGCAAAGTAAATTATTTACTGTACCAATCTCCATATAAGCAGGTCACAGTGTCTAGGTAAGGCTGAAAATAATATTAATTGAATAATGTATTGCTTCTCTTCCTGAAATTTACTGCCACCTTCAATTAGTATTCCTCCTGCTAAGCACTTGTCAAGCACACAGCCAATAAATCATGCGGGTGGTGTAAACACAGCTATGTGATCAGGGAGTTAAAAAAGGTTTGGTAATGCCTTTTAGGGGGTCTTCCTGTTTCTCAGATGAAGAGCTTTCCTGCCCAGAAACTCTAAGTTATCTGTACTAGCCCGTGTTGCCTCAGCCAACAGTTCACCTCTGTTCTGCACATTTTAGCCACATGAATCATTTCCAGTTCCGCTTTCCTATTGCCACTGATTTTCAAAAGGGAGCGGGTACGATCAAGAATATTCAGCGTTACTATTGTTATTGCTAAACCAAATGAGAATAAAGTGGAAAAAGCTCTTGAATGGCCTCCTGGAAGCCAGTGTTTAACTCCTGGTGTTGGGATGAGAAATACAGGTTTTTCTACACCCTGGGAAGCATCCAATGCTAGTCTGCATCAGAATTGCTGAACAGACTGGACTTTGAGATCGAGCCAGAAGATTAATTCCTACTTTTCTGTCACAATCTCCTTACACTTGGAACTGGAAAATGAGCCAAAACCCCCTAAAGAGTGTGTCTGGCTTTTGCTATTGGCTACTAGGGTGTCTGAGTGCACCCATTGCCTTGCTTCTGGGACCCCCAAGCACCCCATTCCCATCCCTGGCTGCTACTCATGTGCTGGCTGGATGTTCCCATGTAGTCATGGACCCGTGATGCAGGGTCACCTTACCCATCATCAAGCTGCTTCCTGGCATGGCCACCTGCCTCCGTCTCTTGGGCAATGCATCCTAGCTTTCCTTTGTTAAAAAGCAAAAGTTTGTTCGTGATCATTCAGAGGACTCTATTGTCAGTATAACTGGGGAACTGGCTAGCCTTAGTCACATAGATATGGTCATTACAAAGAAACGTGTTGGGGTTTTGTACAGTGAACGGGGTGGCCTCTACTTGACTGCTACCAAATTCTATGTAGCCAAACAAGTAAACCAGGTTTAGGACAAAAGGAGGCGGTGCTCCACAAAAGAAGTGGTGGACTTTAGGAAGTCTTTCCCAAAGGGTGGTGTTTGGGTGCAAGATGTTTTTAGGAGTTCAAAGAGAAGATGGCAAAGTGATTGGAGGAGCAAACCTTTGCTCCCAAGCTGAACATAAGCAGAGATTGGGACAATATTAAGAGCAGAAGGATCACATGCCCTTGTGCTGCTCCTGCCCTCCTCTTGCTGTCCACCGATGGCCATGGCTGGGTACAGAATGATGGGACAGAGGAGTCCTCAGTCGGGGTGAGCATTGCCTTGTCACCAACTGGTGGCTTTCAGGAACAAAACGTAGGCTGTGAATGGTGGCTCACAGGCAGAAGTTATCCCTTGCTGAAGTCCTGCCTCTACAGTGGGCAATTTCCATGCTTAATGATTTAGTCTTCAGAACAGGAGGGTTTGGGGCAATGCTTCTGCCCTCTCATGTGGATCCTGGGCAACACAAAGTTCTTTGTCAGTGATTGATTTAGATGGATTGCCTTATTGGTGGCTCAAACGCTTGGGTATAGGAACAGTGAATTATAGCAAAAATATATTTCAAGTTTATTTGACTGAATTTTTGCTTAAACATCATCTTAATTAATTAGAAGTGATATTTCAAAGTTAACAGAGCAAAATTGCTTACTGTTGGTGGGTGTACTTATAGATCTATGAATAATGTTCTACACAGAAGCCTAACCTTATTTCCATTGTAATTTTACTCATGTGCAACGTTTCTTTAGGTTACAAGTTATATAAAATAAACTTGGTTTGTCTACCTTATCTTTCATGGGTTCCTAGAATAATCAAATGAACCCTTAAGTTAAGCAGTTGCTATGCTTCATTCTGATCCATTGAAGCTCCAAAATCAAAGCTTCAGCATAAAAGGGAAAAGCAAAAAAAATGGAAAAGTAAAAACCAGAAAAAGCAATAACATGGTTTCACACTGTCTCAGAGGCATGAGCAGAATAACCTTCATTTGGTCCACTTGATGGCCTTGTTACATGTTTCCAGATCAAGTCTGATTTGAACATCAGTCCAGAGAGAATTAAATGCAGTTTTTGTTCATTGTGATAATTAATTAAAAATTGTATATCTCTCAGTCACCTGGGTATATCTGAAGTTTTTCTCTCAGACAAAGGGGTCAGAGCCAGAACTGATCTCAAATATACCAATGTAATGTGAAACTTTAATGATGATTTGGATTTTAGTTTGTTTCTCATCATGTTCCCATATCCCCACTGACTCTTTCAGAATGAGTGTGTACTCTCTGCATGGGCTGAAAGCTTTCCTCCACCCTCAGGTTTTGTCCAAAGCACCTGCACTCTCTGGAGGCTTTGGACTCTCTAAAGGAGGGCAAACAATGCAATTTTGTTGATGCAACATCCTTTATGTACATATTAAACTGAAATAGATGGATCTTCAGCTATGGAAGAGGCCATGCAGATGCCAGAAAGTATGAGTCCTCTGTACAGCTGTAATTGGGTCCAGGCAGTAATCCCTGCCAGCTGTTGCACAGATGTGCCTGTCAGGAGCATTTATAGTTTGGGAAACTCAACAAGCACCATCTAAGACAGTCCTCCTCTCTTTGCCCAGGGCACAGTCCTTCCAGTGGGCTGTAGTATCAAATTCTTGATTTTTAAATAACTCTGCAAATAATATGAATCTAAAAGATTTCTGGTGATAAAGTGTAATGATCTATGGAAGTGAATACCTGGTGAATGCCTCAGAGCCTGATTTTGATCTAAGTTATGCTAAGTTACACTGCTGTAAATCTGGAGTGACTTTGAAAAACCTGAGATACAGCAGAGAAAGGACATGGGAAGCAAAGCATTGAACAAGCAGAGCTTGCAGGTTTGCCAGCAGGATTGCTAGGAAAGTGCAGGTGCTCTGCAGAGTGAGGTCACAGTGGGTTTTATAGCAACTCCTCCTGTGGCAGGGGAGAAAGACCTCTAAAATGTTCTCCAGTAACCAGCCTGGGAGCCCAGGCTTAGGCTGACTGGGGGAAAAGGTGTAAAGCCTGAATTCTGGTCCCTTCTGCCTCCTTGGAAGGGACAGAGAAAGCCCCTCATGTTGAACTGTCAGTGGCAGTCCCTAGTGCACACAGGGAATAGGTGTGAGGAAGGTGCTTTGGATTTTGTGTGCCCAACTGGACATATTCTCACAGACTCCAGAAAGGAAATCATAGAATAATAGAATTTAAGGGTTGGAATGGACCTTACAGATCACCTATTCCAACGCCCCCCTGCCTCCCTCCCCTCTCCAGTTCCCTTGTAGGCCCTTCAGATATTGAAGGAAATTAGTCTGGGGCAAATCCTGTCATCCTAAACCAAGCAAGACGCCCAGCAAAACCCTGGAAAGTTTACTCAAATGAAGATTAATGTGCTGGAGCCCAGCCACATTTATACAATAATCTAAACTTCAAAAGGCAAAAAAAAATTTAGAGGTGAAATACAATTAGTAACTCACCCTTGTAGGCCCTTCAGATATTGAAGGAAATTAGTCTGGGGCAAATCCTGTCATCCTAAACCAAGCAAGACGCCCAGCAAAACCCTGGAAAGTTTACTCAAATGAAGATTAATGTGCTGGAGCCCAGCCACATTTATACAATAATCTAAACTTCAAAAGGCAAAAAAAAATTTAGAGGTGAAATACAATTAGTAACTCATAATGTTTCTGAAAGCCTTATATGAAGATAACACTGAATATGTGAGTAAGTCCAGTTCAGGAACATCAGCTTTGATATTTTCGGTGGCATATGGAGAAGATTTCTTGCAATGATTAAAGAGTTGTAAACTGCTGCTGAGTGGTAACCAATGCTACATGCAAATGCGGAAATTGCTTGTTAAGTGTAATGTTCAGTGATAAGTGTTTTGATTACAGTCATTTTAGGGAAGTCTGATGCATGGCAGCAGTGAGTTTGAAGGAATGTTAATTCCACCTTGGATCATCTCAAGCCTAGGGTCTGGCAGAAGATAGGGAAAACCGTTCTGTTGGAGAATGGCTAAGAGAGTGGGGACATAATCCTGGGGAAGGCCAAAAAGAGCTAGGCCACAGTCCCCTGGGAACGTACAGACACAGTCCTGGGAACGTACCTGGGAATGCAGTGTGTACAAGCAAGGCTCTGGAGATAGTAACTTATATATAGATAGGGAGTAACTCAGCTGGGCAGATGGCAGATGGCAGGGGTAACTCGTCCTTGAGGGTGAAACAAACAGGTTCGAGAAAAACAGCTAGGAATGCACCCAAGCCTGGGAAAGCAGGAGATAAGCCTCACAGCTGCAGCTGCGAGTAGGGAGAGTACCTGAATGCTATCTTTAGAGCCTAGCCAATTAAAAATGATTGATAATTGTATGCCTGTCCTGCACTGTACAAGAAAGAGCCTGTCGGACAATAAAGATGGAGCTTGCTGTGTCACCCACACGGAGTCGGCCGCTTGCTTCCCCGCGCGGAACCTTCACCTTTCCCAACACTGTTCTTTCCTGGATAGCTTTAAGTTTTAGACAATTCTGAAATATTTGGGGGTTTACAGGTGAAAGAAAGATCAGGACATCAAAGCTATTAAAACCTGTGAAAGTCAGAGTGAAGAACCAGCTCACCAGCAGCTGCAGGCATGGAGAACACTCCACCAGCTCTTCAAAACTTGAGGGCAGCTTCATTGGCCAAAATCTAATCTTGCACTAGAAAAAGCAAAGGAAATCCCAGTCATAAAGACCAATTTTTTTCCCAAGGGTGTAGACATAACATTTGTCATAAAACTATTTTTTCTGAAAACATTGCAGATGAGACACGAAGAAATGCCTTCTGACGAAAGGCTCCATAGCATGGAGAGCAAGCTTGTCTGGGCACAGTGCTGGGTCTTCTTCCTCAGCACCAGCTCTGTGCAAATCACCCTATTATAACTGGCTTTGCTTACAGATTGTGCACTGGAGGAGAGTCTATGTCTCCTCCCACCCTGTCCCCTCTCCTGCCTTGGATTTGGGCTTGGGAGACCCTCGTCAGGCATATCCCAGTTATCAGATGCATTTGCATGTGATCTCTAATTTTTTTATTTGCATTTGATCTCTAATTCAGTCTTCTCTCTGCCCTCCCCGCCCCCGCCCTCCAATTCATACAAAGACAAACACTTCATTCTTCAAAAGTACAAATGAAAAGTAAGTAACAGAATGTGGGGAACATACATTGCTACTTTCTGATGTTTTAGTGAACTCTATGGTCTCATCTCTGCGCTGAGCAGCTCTGGTCAAAACAGCCAGCTCATAAATGAATCTCAAGCAATACTTTTTGTAGATTCTCTCCATTTCATGTTCAACACAGATTGTGCTCTTTGAACAAAACAAAGGGTTTAAGGACTATCTTCGACTGGTCACCAATATTTTGTCTGCCCCAAAAGAGAGGCAATAATAACATAGGGAGGGAGAGGGAGGATGACTATTCTTTGTTTTCTGACTGAACCCAGCCTTAGATGAGGATCAGGACATCTTCTAGACACACGTGTGCAGACACACATGACCTTGCACAGAATTGCCTTGTGTGTTTCCAACGTTCAGCCCATCCTCTATTTTATACACTTTTTAGCAGTTTGTGAATTCCCATTCACATCTGGAAACATCCCTCAGGATCTTCCATCCGCTGCTCACAGTCGGATACCATGGTGATATGTATCTGAGAGGTGCTATGCTGCATAGCCACTGTGCTGCATAGGGACCCACCAGCCCTTCTTGAGCTGTGTCAAGTGCAAAAACTACCCAGCTGAACAGCTGGAGTTGCCACTCGAGCAGCTCAAGGGCTATTCCCCAGCAGGATATATCAGCCTATGTAGAATCTACAGCACCAGTGCTAAAGGATGTCCTTATTAACATGACTACCTCAGATACCCAGCAGATCCATGATCCACAGGCTTAATGTTGGCAAGCCAACATTTGGTGCTTTGATAATGAAGTGGATTAAAACCCTGACAGTCCACGAGTGATTGGTATTGTGAGTATGCCTAAAAGGACTGGCTTCAGAAGAAAAGGCCTCCTATACTCAACCAGGACCATTAGTGACATATGGTTTGCTGGCCACAGTGAGTACATGAATATATCAATCAAACGAAATGCTGCACAATCATTATGCTGCCCTTAATCAACTGGAAAGCACCTTCCTGAATACCACAGAGAAATGCACCAGCTGGTGTCACATAGGCTTTCTTCTCTCCAAATAAGTCCATAATCAACAGGACATCTGAGTCCAGATTATTTTCCAAGACCTCATCCATCTCCTGCTCTGACTCTAGAGATTATATGCAGCATCAGTGCACTGAAGAGGGCAAATTTTACTCCATACCCAGGAGTTTCAACACAGTTGTTCCTTCCACACAGCACATCCTGGCCAAGCAATGAAAGAATGAAATAGCATTTTTTTCTACAGAATAAAGAATCCATTTCAATCTTTCTCCTATGCCTTTTATACTCTGAGTGATGGCAATGTCACAGGTTGATACCTTTATCTGTTTGGTATGCCTTCATTTCATTTCTCACATCAGCCACTCAGAAACAGCTAGCAGGAGCCATGCCAGCCCCCAGTACAATGTGAGAAGGATTTCAGTGTTCATTACCTGAAAAAGAAAGTTTAACAACAATGTGATTTTGGCTATCAGAGACCATGCAGGAACCAGACACAATGTCTTTGACCACTATCTTTCTAATATTTCCTGTCAGAGAACCTGTCTGAAATCCTTGACTGGAACAGGCTATGACTTTTCAGGGCTGATGATGGAATATTCTCCATGTGAGAGTGACTTTTCTTGACTTGCTTGAAAAATTCATTGAGAATTGGTTTGTAGGTACCAAATCAGCCACTGCTATTTGCCTTGTACAAGGACAACATATCTTGAGTTCCCCTTGTGTGGAGAGATCATCAAGCAACTTCAGGAATGGAGGGAGATTCAGACAAAGGGTTTATTCCCTGAAGTACCAGGCTGCAAAACCACAATTACCATGTGGGACCAAGACAGGGAGGACCAGAACTCCACAGTACTCTCCTTACAAGCTCTTATCATACCATGAGGTCACTGGAACTGGTAACTTGTGCTGCCTGGGTCAAAGCTTCAATACCAGTAATGGCATAACTCTATAGCAATCTCTTGACATAAAAGCGTTGCACAAAGTGCCTCATATATAATATATATATAAGAAATATCTATAGAAAATATGCACTCCTGTTTGCTCCATCCATAATTCCACTTCTTGTCTTGATTTTTTTTTTCCACCTTTATATATTTTTGCAAACACTTAGAACTTCATAAGAATAATTTACCAATTCCTTGTGTAGTCTTTCTATCCTGTCTAGAATCCCTTAAATTACAGGTTACAGGCAATGACGAAGGAGAGACAGGAGAGACAGGAGAGACAGGGAGCTATGCACATGTGTCAGAGCTATGTCCTTGCTGCCATCAGAGGCCCCATCCCTGCCATTCCTATTGCCTCTGTCACTTTTCTGAAAGGCAACTCATTCAATACCAGAAGCTGCATTTGGATACTGGTGGTCCTTTGTTCCCCCAGGCCTAAGCAGCATCTGTTTCCTTGCCTTTGCAGTACCCAGGAAGACTAACGGAGTCGGTAGGCTGATCATTGTCTTCATTTGTCCTGTGCTAGGTGCTCCTTGGTTTGTTAAGTGTCATGTGCAAAAAGGAACCTCCCAGCAACAGCCTTGGAAAGCTTGTTGGGCTGAACACGAGCAAAGCATCACCTCAGGCTCGCTGGTCTGCAAAAGGTGAGTCCAAAAGCATCCCACAGCAGGGCCACAGCTCTTCTGTGCTGTTCCTAATTCAGCCAAAGCACATTATGGCAGGATGAAAACAAGTCTCTTTGGGGATTACTTCACAGAGGCTGAACCCCAGCCCACCACTGTACAATGAAGAAATGCTGTCCCCCTCTCAGTTTCTCCCTATACCAACCCTCTCCCTATACCAACCCACCTATATGTTAGAGGGGATTATAATAACCAGCTGCCTCAGCTGGTGTTTTGAAGCTAAGCACTTGTAAAAGCTTGAAGAAATTTGTATTACAGATAGGTTAAGCAAAAGCTGATATGAGAAATAAAGCTTGTAACATGCAAAGATGAGGGGCTAGCTTTCAGGTTTTTCACTGGGCTTTAAATCATACCTTTTCATTTGAATAGCAGTGTAAAACCATAAAACCTTTGTTCCTGAGAGGCACAATAATGAGCATTTTGCATTGAAATCAAAATAGTTTATTTTAAAAGTACTCAAGCTCTCTTCACACTGCCAAGTCCTTAGTTATTTAACCTCAGAACTTGAACAATTGCCATTTGCCTTAAAATTTTAAGCATCGGTATAAAAATGAGCCACAACTAAATCATTTCAAGTACTGCTGAATACAAGGACACAACAAGTTGAAAGCCAATTGTTAAACAAGCAAGTACTCTCCTAATCACAACAAAAAGAGAGTGCCATAACACAAGGTGGAAATAAGCAGAAAGCAAACAGAACACACCATTGATTGAGTCCTTCATTATCTAGGATAGCTTTTAATGGAGGAACCTGCCTGTGTGTCATTGCTCTTATCTCTCCAAAGGCAGTATGCACACACTGTAAAAATCAGTCTCTTCATTTTCTGCTTGAAAAGATCATTGTGAAGAAAAAGTGTCAGGGAGTGGAGGTCATGCTGATTTATTGGCAATTAAACCTGCAGGATTTCTGCACTCCTTTCAAAACAAAGTATCTCTGGGTAATTCAGCCTGGCACATTACATACTAGGCTAGCTACTAAAAAGCGTGAATCTTTTTGTTTGTGCACAACAAAAACAATTGACTCGGTCTTATTTAGGAAATTGCTACTATTTTCTGTAAGGTATTTGTATTACCCATAAAGAGAGGGAAGTAAGTTACCTCTTAACAATGCAAGATTCTTTCCAATAGTAAAAATGCCAATTTTATTCTTCATCTATTGTTGAGGATAGCAAGTCTAGAGATAAACTTTCTCCTGCTTAAAGAGTAAATAGATGATGGTGCTAAATATATAATGTGTTGCTAAGGTAGACCACATTTGCTTTATTTCATGGTTGATATTTCCATACTTGAGGAAGTTCTTTTGCACAGGACTTCAAACTGGTGGACTCATCAGTCCGGAGAAGAAAATAGTCACCGTCAAGTGACATAGCTAAACTGGCAAATTGTTTACAATTCTGTTTTGGCAGAACCATCTCACACAGCTTTAGGCTTACATAATTTGCTGAGTTTGCATAAGCTATACCACACAACCAGTTGCAAGTAGGATTGATATTCCCACCCAAAGTGTTTCACAGAAGAGTAATATTCTCAAAGTCCTTCTAATAAAAATAACTTCTCACTTCTGCAAACTCTTTTTTGAATATTCACTACTGACGATTCTTAATGTTTTGATGGCAATTCAATACATCTAATTCAGTTCTTGGATATGGTTGGAGGGGAAAAGAAAAAAGCAGAGTACATATTCAGTCCCTAAAATGAGGGACTTTGGACCTGTCTGTATATAGGTACAATGAGAACATGTTTTTCAGCACTGACTCCGACTTAGGATGTAGCAAGAGTTGAGACAGAGCAGATGTGGCAGGCAGCAGGATGGTGGGAGGAAAAAATGCTATGAACCACTCACTGCACAGTGTCCCTCGTGGCTTTGCCTAGGGTGAAGGAAGAGGTCAAATGCTATACTAGGCTGCTGGTAGGAGAGAGCAAAATGGAAGACATTCCCAGACAGCAATCACAGTCAGAAAGTTACAGTCTGCTTAACCGGGAGTTAAGCAGACACACAAACATGGAGAAATAGAAAGTTCCTTTGAAGTTATCACTTCAAATGGGCTCTCAATGCAAATTGGAGATACTGCTTGGAACAAGAACTCCTAGAAGAAGCAGGTGTCCAAGCAGTGCTGTGCCAGCATTTCTCCCATGGCATCCCTGGGCAGAAACAAGTGTTAACCAGAGCCCTGAGCAGCAGCCTGGTTTGCTCCTGTGAAGGAGACAATACCATTCCTGGATGGTTTAACCTGACAAGCTGTTCTTAAGCCACATCTGTTGTAGGGCCTGTGATTTCATGATGTGAGGTACCGAGGCACTATGAAGCCTGACAGACCATTCACACGTGTGGCAGAAATGCCAGCACAGTAACTGGGGCTTGCTGGCTCTTGTATCACACATCCATGCCATTGCACCTCCTGCACTTGCCCCCCTGCTTTTTAGTAGTTCCATTCTTGCCCTTCCACACTCTCCATGTTCTTAGGTGTGACCTAAGAGTATTGCACAAGGATTGAACTTTAGCTGACAGCTTGGGTGAGGAAGTGCTTTCATGGCGCTGGGTGTCACAGGTCACTTCCAGCTGATGTGGCCCTCGGAGTGTCCCCACTGTGCCCTCTCCTGTCAGGAGATGCAGACTGCAACTGCCAGGAGGTAGATGTCACCTTCCCAGTGGGCTTGTCCTCCACATAACAGGTTTGAATGACCATCCACTGTCCCCAGGGAAAGTCTTCTCCCAGGATGCATGTATAAATGCCATTTACCATCAACACCTTGGATTGAAATAAGTGAGAAGGTCTGAGGATATTGACCCTGGCATGAGAGTGGTAGAAGGGCCTATTTTCTGCCCAGAGCAAAAAAAACTCCAACAAAACCACTTTATGTTTTTCTGTTTGGTTTCATGCATTTCACCACCTGTGTTGATGGCAAGCCACCCAGAGCTGTGGCTGTGCACTGGAGGGACAGCCAGCCTCTGGCAGAAACCAGGCAGGAGCCGGGAAGGAGGGCTGCAATGATGACAGCTGCCTGGGAAAAGCAGGCACGGCATGTCCTTCAGTGGGCAGTACATTCAAGGACAGCCTGGAGCTGGGCCAGGAGGCACCTCAAAGCAGTCTCTGCTGAGTCTGTCTTGGCTCAGGCCAAGGAGGCACCGCAAAGCAGCCCCTGCTGAATCTGTCTTGACTCAAAGGAAGAGGTGACCAGGGTAGGGTGGAAGGCAGCTCCTGTCACTGCCACCTCTGCAGCCCATTTTCCCCATGTCTACTGCCAGGAGGGACTGCACGGACATACCGTGAGGGGACACATAGGGACTATCAAGACTAATGTCTGTCCTACTTGTTTTAAAGGTCTGTATTGGAAAACAGCACCATGTCCTTGTCATATTTATAGGGTGAGTTCTGCTTTGCTTGGTTGCTGCTTTGCTGTAGGTTTCCCTCAGTAGCTCTGATGCTTCTGCTGCCTGCAGAAGAAAACTGAGGTGTGTGCTGGTTTGAAAGCAAACCAGTGAGAGACTCCAAGTCAG
>NW_008689923.1:0-3305 GCF_000695815.1 Acanthisitta chloris | reverse complement strand
TGCTGGAGCAGTGATCCCGCAGATCTGCTCCTCTCCTGAAGGTCCAGCAGCAGCTCTTGTCCTCTGGGAATCCAGCAGGCAAAAGGCTACCCGTGCTGGTCCAAACCCCGGCTTATATCCCTGTGAGCATGGTTGGCTCCCCACCCCTGGGGTGAGTCACCTCTCCATGGGACAAGGCGATAATGGATCACTGGGTGGATGTGTCACGTATGGGTCCTTGGCAGCCCATTAATCAGAGACAGCCCCCTGAGGGAGCCATCAGGGACATGGTGATAAGGATCACTGCCCCACCTTCTTTAACAGCTTGTGGAGACGAAAATAGAATACATACCATTGCAACCCAGGACAAGGTGAAGCAAGAGGCAGACCAAGGCGGCATGTGGGCTTGAACTGCCAGCAGCAGCAGACCTCCATCATGGGACAGGTCACATTGCAGGAAAAGATAATTTAATTACTTCAGTCTGAAATTTGGGAGCAAGTAGCTTTCAGGGATTCTGCATAAAGCAGCCTGGCAAGGCATCCTCTATGCTGTGGCTCTCCAGCTTCTTGCAGGTGAGCAAATGTGCAGCAGGACGACCCCAGTGGCCTTGGCTCCATCTGATGCCATTGCTCCCAGCCCTCCACCACCTGCCTCTCTTGCCCTCACAGATTGCATGCAGGATTTAGCAGGCAAACTGAATCACGGTAAGGAAACAAGGATCAAACTCAGGATGGATGCTGAACAGGAACACAGTTCTCTCCATTGTCCAGCAGCTGTCTGGGTGCTAAGTGAGGCATCCTGGTGCTGACTGAGGTCACTAGTCAGGAGTTGGTACAAGCAGGGACAGGCAGAGCAGGCAAACATCAGGAGAGCTGTGAGTGTACCCCTGATGATGCAGAGGGTCTGTGGTGGAGGACTGTCCCTGCCTGTTCATGACGTGTGTGCCCTTCCCTCTGGCTCTGTGGGAACCAGGAGAGCCTGCAGCCCTGTTGTGTCTTGGCTCCTGCATGATCTTCAGGCACGGGTTGCTGCTGAAGGCAGGGTGGAAATCAGGGTGGGAACAGTGTTGCCGCAGGCTGCAAATGGTGTTCAGGCAGGAATGTGCTGGGCTGCTCCTGGGGTTGTGGCTGGCAGGAAAGTCAATACCCTTGAGGAATGACCCCCATCTCCACAATGTTAGGGATGCTGAATCACATACCTGTGGCATCTGCCTGTCCTATACCCTGTACCTGACCTGGCAATGCCCGCTCAAAATGCTCTGCACCCCAACTGGGACAGATTGGCTCTGGGTCCTCTAACACTGTATGGACAAGCTGTTGCAGAACTTCAACTGTATGTTCACTGCTGGGTGGCTTGACTCGGCCTACTGCATGTTATGGAGATGAGAATGATGTGAGGCAGAAAGTTTAATTCTCTCCAAGGGATTGTGCTGGACTTTCTTTTGTCCCATTGACCCCAGATGCAATGCTGAAGCCACTGATGACTTCACAGGCTGGCAAAGAGTGAAGGTGTCTGGGTTGGACTTGGAGGTAAGGGGGAGTTGCAGGTGCTCCAGAAAACCTCAAATCTTTGTTACTCTCTTTATTGATAAAAATTGCTGGATTTTGAATAATGTAGTACAGTTTAAAGCCAAAAAGATCTAACAGGGATATGTTGAGTAGAGAGGGCAGAGGAAGATAAAAGGTGACAATGTTTTTCAGAAGGTGTAGAAACATTTAATTAGAAGTGTTGTGCTACAAACTTGGTTTAAATAAAATGCCAGTTCAAAGGCTGAATTTTATTTTTGTTTCTGTGAGGGGGTGGCAACTTCAGGGCACTTAGAGCTTTTATCTTTTTAGTTCTTGTTTGGTTTTGTGGTGGGTTTTCCCTACTACTAAACTATAAAGGGTGAGAGTGTCTGCTCCTACTTAACTCACATTGCATTTTTGAGGGGTAAATGGAAAAAAACTGTGATCAGGCTGGCTTTTAAGCCAGGGTGTAAATGCAATCAAGGGTTGAGAATAGATAGCACCTTTGATGGCCCATGCCGAACCTTTCACATTGTAAACTGAAGCCGAAGGGATCCTGGATTCAAACGCCTCACTCAGGTTGCCGCCCAGCCGGGAAAAAGTCAGAGCAACACACCCTGATCCCAACAGACAAACAACGCCCTGCTCAGCCCTGCTCCTCCCTCTGCTGAAGAAGCTGAGGTGTGGTAGGTAGACAAGGCAATCTGCTGTGCACTTTCTGAGAGGCAGAGGGATGGGAATTTAAGCAGAAAAGCCTCGTACGGGCAAAGCATTCCTGGTACGAGTAGCATTAGGTCTGTTTTTAATGCTTTTGGAAGGGAGGGTGCTTTCAGCATTAGATGGCTTTAGTAATACATAATTAATACAAATGCACTTACAAGGTTGGAAGAGGGTAGGAATGCCCTGGCTAAGTTCTGAGGCTGTAAAAGGGAAAATAGAAGTTTGAATGAATCGTAACATATTAAACCAGTGTAAATTAGGTAGGAGCTAAATGAAAGTTGCCGAGAACAATTTATTCTGATCAAAACTGTGTGGCTGGGCTGTTTCTGAAGCTGGTCATGCTCCACGGTACAGTTGAAGGAGTCTGTACGTGCCAGGCTGAGCCTCCCTGCTGGTGGATTTGGTCCTCTGCCCTGGGGAGAATATTATGTCTGCTGTAACCCTGAGTCTGATACTCTTAAAACCCCCAAGAATCATAGAATCATAGGATCAACCTGGTTGGAAGAGACCTCAAAGATCATCGAGTCCAACCCTACCATCGTTACTAGACCATGGCATTGAGTTTTTCTCTGAACTGGTTTCAAATTAAAAATAAAAATCAAACCCAACAACTGGTTCCTGCTAACACGGAGTGGGGGAATTTCCTTGAAACACATTCCCGTCGTTCCTTATAAATAAAATTACTGCAAGTCATCATGAGACAGGCAGGAGCCTTGTCCTTCAGAAGGTGAGGAAACCTTGGAAAAGCGAATAAACAAAATTCCAAAGCTCCACAACAAAATTTCTCCCTGCAAGCGACTTCCCGAGGTACTCTTCATTACGCTGCAAAAATATAAGTGCACGCAGGACCGCACAACCTCACTGAGCAAACAGCCAAGTCCTTGCCCCGTGAGACGCTCAGAGCCGAAGCCACGAGCAGAGGACAACGCACTACGAGGCAGAGCAAACACGGAGGCGGCGGCTTCGCTTTTTTGTTGAGAGGCCACAAAAATAAATATAACCAAGGGGAGGAAAGGGAAGAGGGACTGAACGGAGCGGTTATGTTTGCAGTTTTGTACTGTTCGGAGGAAAGGGGAACTTCGGCGGGGGGGAGGGGA
>NW_008689922.1:7506-16759 GCF_000695815.1 Acanthisitta chloris | reverse complement strand
AGGAACAATCATAACTGAGTAATATTGTTTTGGGAGGTTCCCTATTTTAATTTCAATTTCTGTTTGCACAGTTTCAATTTTTTTCGCACTCAATCCTGTAATTAATACAGAGTCCCCTTTACATTTCTTAGGGTTTCCATATATTAAAGAGACTTACACTCTAGTGTTAACCAAGGCTTTTACAGTTTGTGAGGATCAGGTTTTCCAAAAGGCTTAAAGCTCCACATGGGGCTGCTGATCCTTTTACACCCATTGCACTGGACCTTGGACATTACTTCACTTTTGGTTATTATGCCAAACTATTTAATTTCCCATCCTGGTTTAATAACAAAATATTATTCTACTTGAGTTGTTATACAGACAACGCAAATAAGTTTCCAAGGCTGTTCATTAGAAAACAACTGTTTGTTAGCACTCGTTCCTAGGAAAAGACACTGTTTCTGACAAGCACAAGAAGGGTTTAGTCCAGGTGTATATCATTATGGCTGAGGCCTAATTAGCATTCCTCAGATAGTGCAGCCTGGGGGTGAGGAGACTTCATCACCACAATACACCCCACAACTTAAGTCAACTTCTCCGGACCTCTACATATGGTGACCAGTTTTTGGTAAGTGAAATAATATATATTGAGAAGAGATGACTCTTTGGGGTGAGATTTGTGAACTGCGAGGACTCAATGTGCATCTCAGAAAACTTTATAATTAATCTCCCTGCTGTTAAATGTTGTTAAATTTGCTTAAAAACAAGTTGTGTGACGTTTATTTTGTCTCAGGTGAATATCAAATTTTGCTGATGCTAAGTGCTTGGAATATTTTAACTACAGATTGCAAGGATCTACAGAATGGATAGATGCCCAGTCCAAACAGTACACTGGCACTGGTTAAGATCTATGTAATATGAATCAAGAGAAGATGATTAGAGGAGGTTGTTCTGTTTTGTTTTTGAGTAGTGTGGAAAAGGTACAAAAGTTGTAAACAAGATTTTAATGTGACTTAGCAGGAACCCAAGGGCAAGACTAGTTTGGAGGGAGCCCTGTCTACAGTGCTACAACTGCTGGGGACCGTTTTCCCTATTTCTTGTTCTCTAAAACCCATCCTGTAACAGAAGTAAAAGAAATAATACAATCCAGGGTGTAGTTTATATGTTGTTGGCACAGCACTTTCTGAGTATAAAGTGCTATGTAAGTGCCATTATTAGCATTGTCAGGTGAGTTTCTCCTTGCATAAAAGAGAAAAATTGCATCAATATAATTGCTGTGTCCTGAGTCTCTGGGAATTTTTAATTAATACATTATGACTTAAGCTTAAAAGTTCTGGGATCTTTATTGACTATACATACCTTTGCTGGTAGCCTACTGTCATAGACCAGAGGAAAGGTTTCCCGGCTCAAAACAAGCAGGAGGGAAAGTGATGGGGGGAACAGGGCAAGCTCTGTGTAGGTGAGGTGTCGGGTGCTCCTTTTCCACCCCTTTGAGCCTCAAAAGGTAACCACTGGTCTGAACTGCAATGGGGTCAGTCAATTGCATGACTCTGATGTAAGACCTGAGATGGATGATGAAGCACCCTGGCTCTGCCTAAAGCAGAGTCACAAGTGTGACCTAACACTAGGGAGGGCCCTGGGTGAAGGGAACAGATAAACCGACAGTGACAGTGAGATGTGTGCTACTTGGAGCACTCCACTACCCTGGATTTACGGCTGAGATCACACTGGATCCATGGGTAGTGACCATCTCCCTCTCTCTTTTTTCATCTGTTTTTCTCTTATTCTCTCTTTTTCTTGTCTTATCTTCTACTCGTCAATATATATAACACTGAGAAGTATTGTGTTAATGTCATGTTCAATGACATGTTCAATGCCTGGCTAACAGCTTTGTTCTTTAAGGTGTGCTGAGTTCAAATCTGCACTGTGTTTGGATGTTGTAAAGTTTACTGAGTTACCTTTTGCCAAGTGTCTTATTCCACCCAGATGACTCATAGTTTATAAGTAAAATTTTTTCTTGTTAAACCTCCTGATAATTGTGTTATTTCTCCTGTGCACCACCTAGAGTAGTTCAAAATTGCTTTCCCCTAAACCACTGAGCAGACCAAGGCATTACACCTACCCACATTTCTTGACCAGTTTATAATCCCTTATTATATGCATCTACATATCTTGGATTTGATGTGCCTCAACATTACCTTTTTATGTATTTTTTTAAACATTGTTTCCATTCAGAATGTATTCAAGTACATTACTAAGTGTAAACATAGACTAATAACCTGTTGTTACCAGTGGGATTTAGGTTTTTTCCAAAATTTAGTAGTTCACTGGACAAGAGTCATCTACAAAAACATAGCATCCGAACTCTTTAATAAAGTTAGGCAAAAGACTGTCAAAATCAAATTCCTTATACATTAATTACATTTTCTTGTAAGTGACAAAATACTGCAAAATAACATAACATAAAATCTTTCTTTTTTCTCAAAGTTAACTTGATCCCATCGATGGAGTAATGTGTAGACGCTGAAGCTGAGGTACTTTGGTGTGATACTAGAATACAAGCAGTGCACCTGTAATTTCCCATGCAAGTACTATCTCACATGCTGACATTTTCAGGTGAGCTTAGGTTTTGTTTTGCTTTGTTTTTAATGTATATATGTATCTGTATGGGGTTCTGGTTTGTTTGTTTGTTTTATTGTTACTCATGTGATAGATTCACTGAAAAACAAAGCAGTCAAATGATTTGCCCAGGCTCGTCTTTCAGTTAAGAAAGGTGTGTATCTGTTAAATCAGCAAGTGTAGGTAGCCTTAGTCATTGAACATCAAGCATGCCCCTTCGTTTTGTTAAATGCTGTGTGCAGCCATAGTTAAATGGCAAGAAGAGACTGAGCCTCAGCACTGATTAGCAGCAGGCATCAATCTTTATTCAGGCAAGGATTTTCAGGAACGTATCACTTTATAGCAAATCTGGCAGGTTTGAATAGGTTTATTTCATATTGTTTTACCAATAACTATCATGCCTAAAATCTCAATACAATAAGAATTAATCACTGGTGCAAATCACACACTTTATGCCAACCTCAATCAATTCCCATTCTCCCCTGGATATTCTTGACCCACACTAATGCTACAAACAGAATCACAAGGCTTCAGGACTGAGGAGAAACAAATGGTGCAAAATATCAAGAACAAGATTGGAGTGTCCCATGACACTTAGGGAAAGGACATAGTGTTTTGTACTAGTAAGCCACCATTTCACTGGGTCATGGACCCTATGGTACTGAAAATAGCTGAAAGCAACAAGAAATAATGATCATTTCAAATGACAATTAGTGCAAAGATTTCTTCTGTCTGAGGGGACAAATACTTATACACACCGATCTACGGTAATAACAAGGTCCAGGGTCCTGTTGTGACCATATTTGAGCACTAGCGGTAGGAGGAAGAAAATATGAGAGATTTAGTCACAGAGGGAATAAATATCTTTTCTGAGGTCATATGGAAAGTTTCTCTTAAAACAGAATTTGAAGTATCTTTGCTGCTGCCATGCTAGAGCAGTAGTAACCACTAGATACAATCCAGAAAAGAGATAACCTTGCATTCAGACATTCAGTATGACTTTCAGGATCAAGTTGGATAGTCATTGACTGTGGAGAAATAGAGGTTTTTCATCATGGAAGTAGCTGGAGTAAAGAGTAGAGAGAATTGATGTTAGGTCAGCCCTAGATGTCATAGTAAACATAGAAAACAAGATTTGTGTCTATAGGAAAAAAGAAAGGGTAGATGGGAAACAAATCTTACAGATACTGAGGACAGTATTTCTAAGACATACTACCTGAATCCTGAAGTTCACAGGGTAAAAAAGGATTCATACCTCCTGTTTTGCACCAGACCTGCTTAACAATATCATCTGATTTTCCCTTAGCTCCACCTTGCGAAGAGACCAGAGGATTTTTTCTCTTGTAGATTCCACAATAACATGACATCAACCCAAAGCTAGGGCATTGTATGCAGTGACCAGTCCATAGCAAAAGGATTTGATATAGGAAAGGAAAGTTAGTTGTGTACAAAAAGTACTGAAAGTGAAATTTTCTTCTGAAGTTCTGCAATAATGAACAGAGCTGATGGGGATCACAGACTCACATATTTCCACCATCAACAGAAGAACTCTCCTAAGATGACCCATGGACCATATGAAAACACCACTTACGCTATTTAACCTTCCTAACTTTGCACTTCCCTTGGCAAAATTAAGAACCACATCTTCAGCAAGAAATTTACTTTTACAGGGTCTAGAGCTTTGGGAGAGAGTGGAAATCTCACAGTATGACGTTCTTATGTATTTGTATGTAAGTGGATACTTCTATTAAGAATAGCAAATTGGTTTTGGAAAAAAAAAAGGATGTATTTTGGATTTTTTCTGAGCCCTGTAAATTTCAATTCTTCTAGCTCATTTTGCCTGAGAAGATGGTTTAATAGTATTCATATATAATTAAGGAGCAACAAGAGCAGTGGAGCCTGGGCCAGGAGCTGAGGCAGACAGCAAGAAGAGCAGGTCTAATGATGATAACCAGGGTCAGCCGCAGGCAGTAATTCCTGGACAAGTGCATAGTGATGAGCCAGGTCTGAGGTCAAGTCAGGAAGCCCAGCAGGTCAGGTTATTCATTATCAAGGACTGGGGCACAGGCATGCCTGCTCTGTAGCTCAGGCAAGGACCAAAGCTCAGACAACAACAGTAGCTCTAAAACCAGAGGATGGAGACCCCAGATGAGCTTCTTCTTCTCAAAAGGAAGTAATTAGCAAATCAATGTACTATAGTAAAAGTTTATGCAGCAATAGATTCTGCTTAGCCTTTTCTTTTAAACTGTCCATGTGCCACCTTGTCTGTATCACAGTAAATCCAAGTTTCTTATCAGGTAGCAATGGAAGATGCAAAAGTGTGTACAGAAAAGTAAAACAAAACAAACCCCAAATAAACAGAAAGCAGTTCTGCACATCTCAAGTAAACAGAGAGTTACTCCAGTTGTTTAATTTTCTATTGCATTGGTTATAAACTATCACATGAGCTCATACAGAGCTGAAAGATGAAGTAACAAAGTAGTAGAAAGGATAAATGACCAACTTTTTGTTGTTGTTGGGGCTATTTGGCTTGATTAGGTCCTGTGCATTTACTTGACTTCCGACTGTGTTGGTTTTGGCTGAGGTACTGCATGTCCTTATTAATTTCACAGTTTTGAGACGAGCACATTGGGCCACAGAAACTTATGAACCTCAACATGGCTGCAAAAAATAACACTGCCTTTCTGGATGAACAGTCCTCCGTTTAAAAACTGATGCCAGCTCACTTCAAATGAAACAATTGCCAGAGATTGTGAAAGAATTAAGCAATGTGGGAAAATTCATAGAGCAGCAATAGAACAACAACTGTGAAAACAAATCCTCACAATGATCTCTGTATCATTGCCTAGCTAAGACTTGCTCATGATCTATTTTTCCCTTCTTCTTTAGTATTTTCTCTTTAAACAACAAAGATTGATTAATGGATGATAAAGAATTTCGCTGGCCAAATTGCAATGCTTTGAAAAATCTGTTAAAGTTTTTCTGTTGCTACCTTATTCACCTGAAGGAATAAGCATTTCTAGGATCAATTCCCATGAAATTATAGAAAAATTATAGGGATCAACCAATATGTCCTTTCTGTTTAACCAGAAATTGTTGATATACTTCTAACAGAATATTGCCTCCAGGTCTAAATAGCAATAATTTTTAAGTGGCTGCAGAAAGCCTGATAAAGCCAGAGATTTGGAGGTTAAGAAACATGAGTATAAAAAAAAACCCACAAAACATTATCAGCCTGGAACACGAAAAGGTTTGAAATCAGAAATTATCTTTCTGGTTGAATCCAAGATAACCATGAGTCAAGTAGTACCCACAGTGATAATGTGGGTATTATAAAGCAGGAGTCACTAAAACAGATCATGATACTAGAGTGAGGGATAGGGCAATGCTCTCAAAAATTGCTTGGCTTGTTTTGGGATCTTTTTGGTAGGTTGTCACAAGTACATGGGTCTTGCATGTGAAGCCAATAACAAAGTGAAGATCTTGCATTGCATCATTATACTGTGTAGAGGTGGAAAACGGCTGCAGGAGGTTTCTTCCTTCATTATGTGAAATCATCATGATGAAACTCTCATGGAAGCTCTCAGTGAGAGGACAGACAGGATCTGCTGCCAGCTCACTGAGCTCTCTGTAGGATGCATTTAACAGTTCCTGTGCAAAGACATTTCATTAGCTAATTGTGATGATTAGAATATAGACTTTCTTTTAAATTCAGGTCTCCTTTAAAAAGTGCTCTCTTAAGTCACACTAGCCAATGTGCCCTTCTAAGGCTTTTGCTGTGTAATGCCATTGTTTCAGCTGGAGATGTGCATGTCACACTGACAGGTGGGTTTTTCTGTTTATATAATTCATGGAATCACACCATGTTTTGCATTGGAAGGGACATTAAAGATCATCTCATTCCAACACCCCTGCCATGGGCAGAGACACTTTCCACTAGACCAGCTTGCTCCAAGTCCCATTCAACCTGCTTTGAACACTTCCAGGGATGGGGCAGCCACAACATCTCTGGGCAACCTGCACCAGCACCTCACCACCCTCACAGTCATTAATTTCTTCCTAATATCCAATCTAAACCTATCCCCTTTCTTTTTAAAGCCATGCCCCTTCTCTTATAACTTGTAAACAGCTTCTCCTTTAAGCCAGTTTGCTCACAGATAAGGAATTTAATCCACAGAAGCTAAACCAATGTGTTTCAGTTTCAGTACAGGTGCTGTAATGGCTTTAGTTGTTGTTTGCTGCGCCACCTTGCCCTACTCTTCTTTAAATAGTTGTATCACTATGTGCTGGTTTGAGCTGAAGTAGAGTTAACTTTCTTCATAGAGGCTAGTATGAGGCTATGTTTGGGTTTTGTGCTGAACACAGAGTTGATAATGCAGAGATGTTTTTGTTATTGCTGAGCAGAGCTTACATAGAGTCAAGGCCTTTGCTGCTTTCTGTACTGCCATACTGGCAAGGAAGTTGGGGATGCATGGGAGCTTGGGAGGAGACACAGCTGGAACAGGTGACCCAAACTGACCAAAGGGATATTCCATACCGTATGACATCATGCTCAGTATATAAGGTGGGAGGAAGAAGGAGTAATGGGTGACATCGGCAGTGATGGCGTTTGTCTTCCCAAGGAACCATTACGCATGAGGAGGCTCTGCTCCCCTGGAGATGGCTAAACACCTCCTGTCTGCGGGAAGCAGTGAATTAATTCCTTGTTTTGCATGCTTGTGTGTGCAGCTTTTGCTTTCTCTATTAAACTGCCTTTATCTCAACCCATGAGTTTTTGTAGCTTTTACCCTTCTAATTCGCTCCCCCATCCCGTTGGTGGGGGAGTGAGTGAGCGGCTGCGTGGTTCTTGGCTGCTGGCTGGGGTTAAACCACGACACACTTAAGCAAAACTCAAGACTATACTGTGCATGAATAATTTCCAAAAGGTAGTTTATATCCTGGAGACCATGGTCCCAGAGATGGCTTGTTGAAAGAAGTCAAACATGCTGTCTTCAGTGGGTTTTTTTGCTTTTTCCTGGCACAGTTACAGCTCCCATTAAATACACAGCCTTCTTAATGCAGCAGAAAGAGTGATACAATGACTGTGTCCAGTCGTACTTGACGTCTCAGCCTATTTTGAGGTCTAACCCCCATGCTACCTAATTCTGGGAAACATTCCTCAAGAGTTTAAATAAAAAAATAAAAAAAAAAAAATAAAAAAAAGGAAACAAAACCAGAAAGAAAATGGAATTTTTACAGTCAATATGACTGTTGATGCTCTTTCTCATATGAAGAAGTTACACATTTGCAAAAGGTTCAGCATCAAATTCCCCCTCTTCCTTAGGGTATACTGAGACCTAAAACTGCCACCATTAAGAAATGAATTTGTAATGTTATGAAACTGTTTTCCTTTTCAGTGTTTGCTGTTGAAATTATTCTAGTTTATGTGGGAGATAGAGAAAAGGAAAATAGAGAAAGAGAGGCAGATGGTCTGAAGATGCAGGTAGGCACAAAGGCATATTTTCATGGTCTAGATACTTATCTGTGGGACATGGGGATTCCTGTCTCTTTTGCAATAAATCATAATTATGTGGAGGCTGTTTTCCTGTGGGAATGAGGTAACATGATCAATTGGTCTGTAGGTGTATCTAGGGCTCTCACTGTATCTTTCTGAACTTCTTGAAATGTTTTAAACCCAGTGGGGCTAAGCAGTGATAGTCTCAAGGTAATTTTGTAATTACAGATTTGATTAATAATGGAGAAAGCAGATGAGATATTTGCAGTAGCTCAATAGAACACGAGAGCATTTTTACCTTGTAAGGTCTTCATTGTTGAAGTCAAATAAACCTCTTCTCATAATCAAAGCAATTCAAAGTCTTAGTCCTCTCAAATACCATTAAACCATTGAGGCAGATGGTTTCAACATCAGATGGAAAAAAAAAATAGCAGAACTTCCTGGCTTTGCAGATACTCAACCTTTATTGGTAAGAATGCACAAATAGAGGAACACACACTGTCTCACAAGTGCAGACAGCTCAATGGCTGCTTACATTGATGTTGTTGAGAAGCAAAAACTAATACAGATCACTAGTAGGAGGCCAAGAAAAAATATTGTCTGTAAATGTGGAGACAACAGAAAACTTTAACATAATGCAGCAAAAAGTCAATCAATGGAAAACACACAGATCTACTGGAACCCAGACTGCTTTAGCTCCAGTGTTTATGGCTGTTATTGATGTATCCTCACTTTTTAAGGGAAACTGATACTTGTCCTAACTTTTGGTCGATTTGTTTTAATAATTTGCTTTCTGTGGTTCTGTGTTTTTGTAGCAAAGAAAGCCATGAAGCCTCTCAAACAGCCAGCTGTGTAATAACCTATAAGACGGTTCCTAATAAAAGTAATGATCCTGACAGCCTGAAGTCTTATATGAGACTTTCCAAAAGCAAAAATGTAAATGCTGTTATCTGGTTCAAATTGTACTTCAAATGGTCTTCATGTTCCCTTCAAATCAGGAAAAGTAACTATATTCCATTCCCTGCTTAAAATAAATTTCAGTTCTGAAAGTACTATGCGGTAGAGTCTAATCCTTAGTTTCTTTTCCATACAATTTGCAAAACATTTTTAGGACTTTGAATATGGATGGTATAATGTAAATTTGTTATCGTTTTTGTGTAT
>NW_008689922.1:0-7172 GCF_000695815.1 Acanthisitta chloris | reverse complement strand
AATGCAGCCAGGCCACTCCCCACAGAGGAATGTCTAGGCACTAAAAAATCCAAAACAAAAGAGTTAAGATTTCCTATGAAAGAAGTAGTTTGACTAATTTTGCAGTAAAAGTTTGACTGTAACCAGTATGGAAACAGTCTTTCCTGTTCCTGAGATGAAACTTTTCAGATGAGAAAAGATCATTACACTCTCTCAAATAGCCAAACACACACAGAGACACACACACACTCAGATATGTTGCAATTTGGGTTTACTGTATATTGTAGGGTATAGAAGAGTCCCATTCCTATTTTTACCAGTAATCCCATGCTTTTATCAAGAATTAGCACATGATGACGTGCATAATGTTTCAGTTTTGAATAATCAATACATTTTTTTCTAAATCATATAATAGTCATAAAATATTTCCTATTCAATTTGTCATTAATATCTAAGGCTGTTTTTAGCATTATGTTTGAATTAGCTATATATTTATATACATGTTTATGCAAGTGAATGCATGCATAAACATAATACCGCACATACACACATCACATAGGCATATATATTCCATATGAACATCCTCATTCTTACACTAAGATTTCATCTCAATTAATTTTAAATTTGCTTTTAAATTACAGATAACAATTCTTTACTGAGAAGGGGAATGGGAATGCAAGAAACAGATAATTTAATTTTAAAGATGGAGAAAGAAAAACAACTGTTTAATGTTTAGGAAAAAAACGAATTAACAAATCAATCTTTTCAGCTCTCTAGATTTGAGATGCTGCTGGTCGGACTGATAGAGGGACGACCTCATTATATAGGGGACACATACGGTGCCCTTAAAATATAACTCCTGAAATACATCAGTTTAAGAATCATTATTTATGTAATGTGCATATAATATGCTTTTATTATTTATGGTCAGGTAGTTTTTAATTGGAAGTAGACTAGGTGCCTCCCAAAGGCCTTGGTACCATTCGCAATGAGTCTTTGATAATCACAGAACAGATATTTAATTATATGCTAGCGTATTGTGTATTTTTAAAGGGGAATCTGAGGAGGAGTTTAGCATTCTGTGGGGTAACTCCTTGAAGTGCTCTCTGCATCCCACTCTGCACAGGTACCAATTCTTTTCAATAGAGCAAATGACTTATACTGCTTGTGTTGCTTTCTTTGTTAGACCATCAAATTTTCTAAGATAGAGCAGAATAATGATGATAAATAAAAATAGATAACAGTAAACATCAACTACTACTGCTACTACTACTACTATGACTACTACTACTATTACTAATGATAATAATAATACCTGCATTGAATTTCTAGCATACTTGTGAAATTTTATGACAGGTTTTTCTTTGAGCATTGAATTTTGTTCTCTGTTTTCTGTTTTGCAGCACACAGCAAGGAGTACTTTGAATATACTTACTGCTAAGAAAAAATCTTCCTTCCTCTGTTAAGAGTCCAACCTTATTCCTCGTTCAGTGACTGATCTTTTCAGTTTGGTTTGAGATTGCTTTTTTTTAAATGAAATGTGTGCCTTCTCTCAATCATGTTTGTCGGTCACATACTTAAAGGCTTCACTCAAAGGGGAATTATGCACATTACAAAACAGAAAAGCAGTAAAAGAAAATGCAAAGGAGAAGAGAGACAGAGAGGAAAGCTGAAAGCTGTTTCCCAAGAGGGTGTTAAACCAGATCAGTGAATAGTCTCCGAATATTTCTACAGTTCACTTTAATTTGTTCTGTACTACAGTATATGCACATCATAACCCATCAGAGTTACAACAGGGATCTTGAGAGAACTAGTTCTCCAGTGATACAGCATTTGTGGGGGACCACAATCCTCCCTGCATTGTATTTAGACTGCACATGGGGCCAACCAACGGGAGGGACCATGAAAGTTTATTTAAAATCCTTAAGCATTCCTCAAAATTCAGGGGAAGAAGAAACTTCTGGATTAAGGATCCCTTTTTTCACATAGAAAGGTTATCCAGCTCTTTTATCATCCTGCTATTGCTAGTTTCCAGGACAACGTGCTTTGTTATGAATAATTATCAAGATTCTAGTTATAAACATATTAGTACGAAATGTCTAAATTCTCACATAAGAACCTAGTTCCATAAATTTTACTGCCTCACTTCTCTGTCAAATACATATCTTCCTTTCTATTTAGACCTGGTTAAATTATCAAAGTATTCATTTCCTTTCCTTTTTTTGTACAAGACTGAGTACCTGAGTAAATTGTTCAACCATACACAGTGTCTTGTATTCTGTTCTATATGCTGCCATGGCTTGTTCTGTGTAGCTGGCACAGAAATTTCTGTTTCTGGACCAAGAGTGATTAAAACTTTTATAATCTCACCAATTTAGTGTAAGACTAGAGACACCAAGAGTTTTGAAATATTAAAAATCCTACCTGACACAAACAAAGTTTAACACAGATACACACATGCATGTACACACACACAGATACACATACACACACACACATATATATATAGTCAAAGTTTTATGGTGACCCCTGAGAAGCAGCTTAGAAATAATTCTTTTTTTTCTGCAACAAAAAGATAATAATCTGCTGTTTGTCTTATGCTAGCATTTCTCCGCTCCTTCCTTCTCTTCACTCTCAAACCTAATGTGTCATTCCTTAATCAGTCCTGTAAAATTATAACAGATTTATTCTTTACTTCAACTGATATCCCAAAGATTGAAAAATAGTTGTTACATACCAAGAAATGAATGTGCACTGAAAGATTACTAGACATAAGAATTTACCAGCTGTCCACTCTATTCAGAGTGAAGAAAAAAAAGTAAATAATTTTGGCTGTTGGCACAAGGTATTCTAGAATGTCTGGCTAGTATCAGGGTCACCACAATAAAAAATACTCAGCTTCATTTAGGGCTTAGTACTTTCCTATCTAAGACTGAGACATGATGGACGGTATTATAAGCACTGGAACACCAACAGCCAACTTGCTTAGGGGCTCATACCTTTAGCACTTCATGCAAAGGGACATATTTCTATGCAACTGACCTTCTGTGTGGAAAAGTTTAAATAGAAATCGTTCAAACCAGAAATTAAAGCAAGCCTCCCTCCATCTCAGTTCCTTAGTAGTCTCTTTCTATCTCCCTCTGTGTTTGGAAATGGAAATTTTAACTTACTCCGTATCAATGTTTTTCACATGCTTTGTATTCTAGCACAATACAGCTTTCTTTACACATCATCATGGGGGAGGGTTGTTTGCTTTTTTATGCTTTTAACCAGTGACATCAGCTGTGTTCAGAGCTTCAAAATCAGTGTAATATAGATAGCTAGAAAAATAATAGAAGAAAGGGAGTATGAATAGATGCATGAGCAAAGAACAGGGAAGATTTTGGAGGACAGTGAAGAGAGAGAGTATCAATGAAGTAAATAAACAAAATCATTATTTGATTATATTGAAAATAGGTATTTTGGTCATATTTCCAAAATCCATATGCTGCTATGTCCCCCTTTGGACTAATTTCTTTACTTAAAAATTAAGAGACATTTACATAAAGTTAAAAATTCACTTATACACCACAGGTGAAGTGTTCACTACATGAAATACAGGAGTCAATCTATAATTTTACACACCTTATGATCAGTAAAGAGAAAAACAGGTTCTGCTAGAGTGATACAATGAAGATACCTCTTCTTTTCTTCCCACAGAGAGAAATATTTGGTTCACTACAGAGCTGAATATTGATTTTGAAAGATGCCACAGTAAGCATGTTAATAGTTAGAAAATAAGGAAGAAGACATATCTGTCACATATATACAGGTTAATAGACCAGATGAGAACAGGATACTGGAATCCTCATTTTCCAAGGTGCAAAGTCCCAGTGTAACAGGCATTTTGTACAGCTTGACAGAGAGATCTTAACTAGTGAGAAAGTATTAGAATTTAGGTTGTGGCAACTCGAGGTTTCTTTAAGTGAAAATCTTAGTTTTGGAAGAGAATTTACTGGATCACACAAATGTTCATATCTGGAAATGCATTATGCCTAAGTAGCAGGTATTGCCGTTTGAAATTATTAGTCTTGGCAAAGGAAGGAATCTGAACAAGAATAGTTCCTGATATCTCAAGGGCACTTCAAGATGATTATCTTAGTTATGCAGAGAAAGATTGTCCAGAGGTGGAATTTGCAATACACCAAGTAAAAATTTAGAGTAGACTTCTCTATGAATAATACATCCAATGTGTTTATATGTTTGCTAATCAAAAAATTAATCAAAGGTAGCCACTGTGCTATTGAACCTGAAGTTAGGGAAATTAGTTTGTTATCAATCAAATCAGAGAAGGATAATGAGAAATAAAGCAAAATCTTAAAATATATTCCCCTCACCACTTCATCTTTCCTGGGCTCAACTACACTCTTCAGTTCCCTACCTCCTGCCTCTCAACAGTACAGAGAAACAGGGAATGGGACTGTGGTCAGTTCATCACACATTGTCTCTGCTGCCCCTTCCTCTGCAGGGATTGGACTCCTCAAACTCTTCCACTGCTCCAGTGTGGGGGCCCAACCACAGGAGACAGTCCTCCATGAACTGCTCCAATGTGAGTCCTTCCCATGGGCTGCAGTCCTTCACAAAATGCTCCAGAGTGGTCCCCCTCCACAGGGTGCAGTCCTTCAGGAACAGAATGCTCCAGAGTAGAACCCCCACAGGGCCACAAGTCCTGACAAGAATCCTGCTCCAGCATGGGTTTGTCTCTCCATGGGGTCACAGGTTTTGCTAGGAGCCTGATGTAGCACAGGCTTCTCACAGGGTCACAGCCACCTTTGGGCATCTACCCGCTCCCCCTTGCACCTCCACGGGGAGCAGGTGCACAGTCTGCCTCACAATGGGCTGCACTACAGGCTGTAAGGGAATTTATGTTCCAGTACCTGGAACACCTCCTCACCCTCCTTCTTCACTGACATGGGTGTCTGCAGGGCTGTTGTACTAGCATATTCTCACTCCTGCCTCCAGCAGTAGTTGCCATTGCACAGATTTCCTCCATCCTTTCACCTTCTTCTATCTGTTCTTCACCTATCTGTTACCCTATAGGCACTACCACCACCACTGATGGGCTCAGCCTTGGTAATAGGCTGGTCAGTCCTTGAGCCAGCTGGCATTGGCTCATCTGACATATGTGAAGCTTCTCACAGAATTCACCCCTGTAGCCCGTTCTTCATACCAAAAGTTTGCCATGCAAACCCAATGCATCAGAAGAATAAAAATAAGGACTAAATATACCTGAAAGATGCTGCAGCTGAGTTTAAGGGATTTTGTTCTTTTGGGTCCACTGTAGAAACATGAGTCCACTCTGATTGCCTCATTTTGACAGCTGCTTGCCAACTGACAGCATATCTTCTTTCTGAAGGCTCAGCTAATGACTAAAAATATTATTCAAGCCAGGCTTGGCACACTGATATACTGAACTACAAAAAAAAATAACCAGTTGCTTTTTTTTAACCTCACCTCAAACAGACTATAGCTCAAAGAGTCCCACTAAATTCCATGGGAATTTTGTAGTTGGCTGAGGTTTTTTTGAAATTGTAAGCTCTCTCAGGCTTAGAAGGACAAAAAGCAAAAATCCCTACATTGTTACTGTCACTGTTTGTCGAGAGCACCTTATGCATTAAGAAGAACAAATACAGAACTATATGAGAGAGGTAATGGCATTGAATATGAAAGTATCCAGGAGTCATCAGCAGATTAAATCTGGAAACATAGTTCCTCTTTGTTTTCCCTTTTGAGACCTAATTTTGTGCAGTTTAGAGTTTTCTACTGAGAAAAAAAGTATGTGTGCTGGATATAACTATATACTCATCACATTTGTGCCTTTGGCCTGTTGTTAACCACGATTCTGACAATCACAGCCTGAGGTAAAACATTAGCCTAATTTTTGCCAGTCATTTGATTATAATCAGGAGACAGAATAGCCTTAGTGTTGAACTCTTATTTAACTTGGAATCACACATGATTGCCATAGACATCAGATGGAGCAGTAGATCTTTGATGACCTCAGGTTTTAGTTTATTTTAAGTGGATCATCTTTTGCACTCTGCATCTGAAATCTGTGTTTTAGGAAAATACTGCTTATAGTGAAACTTCCCAGGAAGGACAGGCATTAAGACTACCATATTGCAGATATAGCCTGAGGCTTATATACCATCCCATCATAAAAGCTACCCTATGGCCAGGCCCACATACATTGTGTTTATATCACCAGGTACATGGTTGAGACTCTTCATGGATGAATAATGGCATAACAAGATGGGCTTTTCTAAAAAAAAAACTCTACCACCTTCTCTGCCATCACTTGACTCAGCTCACATTATTCTTTGCAAGTGTGTCTGAAGACCAATTTACATTCAGATTTGGAGTGTCAGATTTAGTTTAAGTATATTTTTCCCTGCTTTTGTCCCTTAAGGCAAGGTCTCCCTATATCTCCTTTCCTTCCATCATTTGCAGGAAGCCCTAGATACCCATCAGGCGGCTGTGTGGACAGAAGATACAAGGAAGGGTGAGTTTGGTGAGGTTAGGGCTGCTCTGGAGGCCTCTTTCTCATCCTAATGTAGACACAGAAGTAGCTCTGTGCTTCCATTTCTCTGTTCACTTAACAAGAAGATATTTCCTTGCCTTGCAGGGGTTTCACAAAGTATAATTTATCAGTGGTCTGTGAGGGACTGCTGTGAGTGAGTTTTTGCAGGGAAGAGTACCTCAGAATGTCCTAAATAATTTATCCCTTGCTTTTTCTTCTATCCAGCAGGTTTCTCTTTAAAATGCTTCCAGCCCTTTAAGGTTTGGGAGCACACTGTACTTGCAGAAAGAAAAAAAAGCACAAAGAAAATTGCATAATGTATGATAATGTTGAAAGTAGCAAGAATTAAAGTAAATGATCTGATACAAAAAGGGTTTCAAACAGGATTAATAATTCTGCAATTTGTTATACAAAGTCAATTTTTCCACTTCCGAAGGTAAATTGCCTGGTGGGACTTATTGGCTCACTCATTATTAGGTATATATCAGTTTTATTGTTTCACATTTTTATGTGTTTATTGAAAAAGAAAAAATTTGTGAATAAAACATTTTTGCTTTAAGCTGCCAGATATGAAAGTTGGTCTAAGTGCCTATATCCTCTTTTATTGGAAAAGGGACATACATTGTATATTTAT
>NW_008689921.1:0-2285 GCF_000695815.1 Acanthisitta chloris | reverse complement strand
CCTCCCTTCTTCCCAGGCTCAACTTTGCACACAAATTCACTACTAACTCCACACCTCTTTAACAGTGCAAGGGGACAGGGAATGGGGCTGCTGCCTGTTCATCACATGTTGTTTCTGCTGCTCCTTCGTCCTTGGGGAGACTTCCTCACACTCTTCTCCTGATCTGGCATGGAATCTCTCACTGGGAAACAGTCCTCCACAAAATTCTCCAGTGTAGGTCCTTCCCACATGCTGCAGTTCTTCATGAACTACTCCAGCGTGGGTTGCTTCCATGGGGTGCAGTCCTTTAGGAACAGGCTGCTCCAGTCTGGGTCCCTCCCATGGAGTCCCAGGTCCTGCCAGAAAACTTTCTCGAGCAGTCTTCCCAAAGGGTCACAGTCTCCTTTGGGTGCATCCACCTGCTCCAGCATGGGGTCCCCTACAGGCTGCAGGTGGATCTCTATTCCACTGTAGACCTCCATGGACTGCAGGGGGACAGCCTTACCTCACTACATTCTTCACCATGAGCTGCAAGGGCATATCTGGTGCCTGGGCTGTTTCTCTCACTCTCACTTCTCTCTCCATCTGCAATTGCTCTTGTCCAGCTGTTTTGTCTACCTTCTTCTCCCCCTCTGCACCTCTTGCCCTTGTCTTACATTATCACAGAGGCACTACCACTGTTGTTGATGGGCTCAGCCTTGGCCAGTGCTGGGTTCATCTTGGAGATAGCTGGTCCTAGCTCTGTTGGACATATGGGAAGTGTCTGGCAGCTTCTCACAGAAGCCACCTCAGTAACTCCCCCACTCATAAAACCTTGCCATGCAGACCCAGTGCAATGGTACAGCTTTATCTGGTGAGCATGTGCCTTTCTGGACACCAAAAAAGTCTCAAAGTATAACAAGACTGTAAAACTTCTCTCTGTTTAGTCCACTTATCTGACATTTTGAGGGGTGGAAACATACCTTTCAATAAAGACATTTTCTCTTGAGCATTCAAAAGAGAGAGATACTTCTATAATACCTCACAGCAATGGCAAGTTAACCTCCCTTTTGTGATGCTATGTGGCTCATTTTAATTTTTTCACAACTGTTACTGACTCTTGAGCTCCCATGGTGCTCTTATGTGCTGCATGGACATGACCCTATCTCATAGGTGCTCTCTTAGTCAAGATTCTGATTCTGTGACTTGCCACGTGTGGAGGTTGTCTCCAATTTTCAGGAGACATAAATATTATGGCTTTCAATGCAGTGTTTCTTAGGACTGGTTTGCTAGCAAAAGTAGCCATGTAACTATAACAGGGAAGGACACATGAAGAGGTCAGCAAGACTTTCCCTGTGCGAAGTGCCCAATTAGCTGTTTAGCAGCAGAAAAGGACTGCCTGGGCAAAAAGGGTCTGCTGATAACATGAGCTATGCCATGAATCCAGGGCAAAAATAACCCTGCTGAGTTATTCTAAATAGTCCTATTTAAGCTCAGAGTGGTTTAATGTCTACACAAACAGAAGGGACTACTCCATCCCCATTTTGTCACAGTACTGGGAGGAAGGCTGAGGCACTGCACAGCATGTAGCAAGGGTAGGAGCTATAGATCTGAAGTAAAATGCTTATGACCTTTGCAAGTTAGGGGGACTTTGGTCTTGCTGGGCTGTTGCAGAGGACTTGTCAGCACAGGGCACTGTAGAAAAATTATCCAAATTAAACAAAAGGTGTACATTTCCCTTGCAGTAATTGAACTGCTGAGAGCACAGTGTGGGCATTCTCTTTCAGAGCTGAAAGGGTCAGAATTCTGCTGAGTTTAATTGACTTAGGACAAGAATTGAGTTAAATGAATTAATGCCCAATTAAACTAAATTGAGGTCATAGGGCTTCAGAGGAATTTAACAAATCCCTTTTCAAAGTTACTCTGAATTAATTTCCTCAAATGTTCCTGTGCTGACAAAGAACAAATGTTTGTCTGCAAAGGGACATTAATTTGGTTAATGTTATGGGATTAACATAAAGAAAAAGAGTGATTTGTGGTTCACTCCCTGTACATGAGCTATTCTCATGCTGGCCTAAATATACTAATTTAATCTAATCTGCTCTGGAGCAAGTGTTGTCATGGAGTGGACCATCAGGGGTAGCTGTTCCAGAACAAATTTCAGTATAGGAAAATGCTGAGTGCTGCAGAAAAATCCATTCCAAACTGCCAGTCCAAATTTAATTTCTTAATGTGTTGAATGGCAGTCCTTTGTTACCTCTGCAACTCAATAGCAGAGAAAACTGATATCTGCTTCTTCTGGCCACTTTAACACCATAACACCATTA
>NW_008689920.1:56366-56579 GCF_000695815.1 Acanthisitta chloris | reverse complement strand
GATGGGATGGGACAGATGGGATAGGATGGGGATGGGATGGGACAGGATGGGATAGGATGGGGGGGGATGGGATGGGATGCGATGGATGGGACAGGACAGGATGGAACAGATGGGACAGGGTGGGATGGGATGGGATGGATGGGACAGGATGAGACAGATGGGATGGAACGGGACAGGATGGGACAGACAGGATGGGAAGGGATGGGGGGGGGT
>NW_008689920.1:39725-56288 GCF_000695815.1 Acanthisitta chloris | reverse complement strand
GACAAAATGGGATGGGATTGGAAGGGACAGGACAGAACGGGATGGATGGGACAGGATGGAACAGATGGGATGTAATGGGACAAGATGGGACAGATGGGATGGAACAGGACAGGACGGGACAGACCGGATGGGATGGGACAGGATGGGACAGATGGGATGGGACAAATGAGGTGGGATGGGATGGAATGTACAGGACAGGATGGTACAGATGGGATGGGGCAGCCTTGCCCTCTGACACTCCTGCATTGGCTAGCCTAGGCCCACTGACTCTGGCCCACCACACCCTGCGGATACCCCCCCAAACCATCCCTGGGAGCTGCAGCCCTGGGGCCACGGGGCAGGTGTCACCACACAGGTAGGTGGTGCCCAGCTGTGCCTCTCACTCTCTCCTGCAATGCCCACGGGGTGATTTTGGGATGGACCCTTGCAGGATCAGGCTGGGTCCTAGCAGGACCAAGCTGCCTCCCTGCACCATGATGATCATTATTCCCTGACTTTCCTGAATTATCCAGTGGCTGTATCTCTTTGCTCCCCACTCACAGACCTGCCACCCATAAATTTCTCTAACCCCTTTTTATACTGGGAGCAACCCATTGGAAAGTGCACCTAATACATCACCTCAATTCCTAAAAGCACCATGCAAATGCCTCCCTAGGTACTGAGTCACTCACCGCTGTCCCCCCAGGTGTGCAGGGTACCATGCCCTGCTTCCTCCCCAACATACAGAGCACTCTTTGGCCTCCCACCCTGGCTTATTTTTGACTTCAGGGTGACAGGATGCAGACTCACCCCCAAAACCCACCACAAGGCCCTGCACGTCTCCGTGGCGTAGGCGCAAAGCCAGTTGTCAACTTGCAGCGCTATAAAGCCAGACCCGAACCACAGAGCAGTGACAAACCAGACTCCCCTCAGCCCCAAACTGCCTGGTGACCCCCCGAGGGGTGCAAAACCCAGCAAAGCAACCCAGTGGCTGCTCCTGCAAGAGATGTCCAGCCAAGCAAAGCTATCCCAGAGCTCCAGGGAACCACGGCACTGTGCCCAAACAGGAATGATTTCTCATTTGAATTATCCTTTTCCAGCACAGCAGGATTCAGAGACTCAAACAGGCAGCAAAGCTCCCACTGCTCTGGTCCTCCACAAACCAGGAGATGTCGACATGTGGGGATTATTCCTCTGCCACCCTCCCTGCACTCCCAAGGAGGTTAATAGAGTATGAGACCCAGGATTTGCATGGGCCTCTTTACAAATACTTAAAAGCTACTGTTCACATCGCAGGGAGGTCAGCGGCTCTTTAAATCATTACTCGCTGGGATTACTTCCCTTACAGGCTCTTCTGTAGTTTTTAATTCATTTGAGCTGCTATTTAGCAGCAGAGCCACTCGTTTCGACAGCAGAGCAGCGAGCGCAGAGGCTTATAGGAAGCTTTCTATTAAAAATTCATCGCAGAGTCTCAGGAGCTCAGCACTCAGTAGGGCCATGCTGGTGTCTGGATCTATTTTGTAGTTCAGGGAAGGGGATCTGAGAGCAGCATGCAGGGAGGGAGCGTGCTATTCATTCATAAATCAACCAGCAGATGCTGGGGCCAATGGGGTGCAGGATGGTGACAGTTTTTAACCCCTGAGTGTCGCTGCTAAAACCGACTCCCACGGGGAAATTACAGGGGCTGGAGGCAGAGGTTCCTGTGGGAGGAAGCTGTGGGGCTCTGGGGAAGAAATTAGGGGAAATTGGGGGGGGGTGGAGGGGGGAGAACCCCAGACATAAATTAGGGGAAGCCTGTGTTGGGAGAGGGACCTGCTGCCAGACTGGCCTGATGATGACTCCAGCAGGGCTACACTGGGCTCTTCTCAGTGGCCACTGCTCCCTGAGGTTGGGCAATGCCTAAGGAGGGAAACTCTGCTCAGCACCTGCTTCCAAGGGCAGGGCTGCAGCTTGAGATCAGATCCTGAGCTTCCCATGGGCTGCCCAGTCCCACCTTGCTGTCTACATACCCAGCCCTGGCGCCCAAGATCCTTGCTTGGGGCAACAAGAGAAGGAGGAGGAGGAAGGCATTAGTAAGAGTTTCAGATTCTGGAATGAAATGCTGTCAGCAGTGAAAATCAATTTGAGATTCCCACCTGGTTGCCTGGGGCCAGGTTTCATTCACGGTCATTTGAATGACTAGAAAAGACTACACTGGAGAAGTCATCATTGAAGTCATCACCACTGATGCTCCTCACAGCTTTGGGGTTTGCCTGGCCTCCCAGTTCTCCCCATTTTACACCAGTACATCTTCTTACCAGCCCTCATTTCAATCAGCATGCCCAGGGAGACACTCCACATGTGTGCACACATCCTTGGCCAGGTGGGGAAAGGAACACTGAGCCCTAAGCGCATGGTGAATCAAGAGAGATACAGGAATAATATCACTGCCATTGGGGAATGTATCATCCCTCAAGAGGATCCAAGACCTCCCCAATCCTCCAGCACCACCCTTTGGTGGGCACCCTGTGCTCTGGGAGCAACACGAATAAGCCGAGCGTGTGCGGCACCGAGGGGATGACATGGGGTTTTCAAAAGCTGTGAAGTGACTTAGGAGCACGAGTGCGATTGACGTGAATCCTGCGGTTCTGAAGTCACGAAAGTGCCATTCTTCATTGTTTGGGACAGTGATTCTCCTCTCCCCACAGCAGCCTGACAATGAGGAGCATGTTCAGGGCTCACATCCTCTGTGCTATTGATAGCACGGCTGAGCTTTTTGGAGCGTGGGTCCCATCTGCCACTTCCACTCCTTTTTAAAAGATCCTAATGACTGTCAGATCCTTTTAGTTCTTAATTAATTTCAGAGTTCAACTGCAAATAGGAAACAAGGCAGCTTTTGCCCTTACGCATATGAATATTACTGTTCCATTTAATGTGGTTACGGGTGGAATGCTGTTATTCATTCCTGCCTGCAATAAAAGCCACATGTTTTTAAAACTTTGCACTTGAAAAAACTTTTAGGAAAGAAATCAAGTATGTTTTGTATGCATGGCATGAGATAAAAACTAGTCATAAATATTCAAAGAACAGTTAGGGCTTTATGCTTGATTTAAACAAGTGAACAGAGAAGTCCGACGGTTGGAGTAAAGTGGAGAATGAAAGCTCCTTTAAGAATGTGCTTATGCAGAGAAAAGGAACTATTCATGTAAAGGTTATGGAGCACCTAAGGACATCCCATCTCCTCCAAAAATGCCCAAAGGTGGAGAACACAACTGGAAACACTGGGCTTTGTGCAGGGCTGTTCAAGCTCATGGGAGTTTCTCTTTCTTCAGGAGTTTCGGAGGAGTTCTAGGGAGGTGTGACTCTGTCCTACAGGGAATGAGGGCTCCTTGCTGGAGACTTCTCCAATGTGTCTATTCCCCATGCTAGAAGGGTGAAATCATGGTGAGTGTTTCATAGAACTCCTGGATAGACCTTCCCTGGAGCCCAGCACAGCCAAAACCACAGAGGAAGGGATGGAGTGCTGAGATCCTGGGTAGAGCCTGTCCAGAGCCCAGGGCGGTGCCGACCCCTTCAAAACCCAGAACGCGACAGGGGGAGAAATAAAAAAAAATTCCAAAGGAAAGAAAAAGGGGAAACGTCTGGATGGTGAAAAGAGGAACCGAAAGGCACATGACGACGAGAAAAGCACAACAGACGCAGAAAAACACGATATGATTTCTAATTGCAGGGAGAGGAGCTCGAAGGAGTTCTGTCACGGAAGGGCTCCCGGGCAGAGCTCCAGAGCTCAGGGAAATCCTCCTGCACGTGCTGAGCAAAGCACTCTTGCAACATGAAAATGCTGCAGAAAGTTGTGTTCTGCCTTGGAAAAGAGTCATGTGTGGCAAAACTGGACCCATCACTTGTCGCCGTTCCCATGGGATGGGAAATCCAATCTCCTCTTCACAGACATTGGCTGAACATGCAATGGTGTTTCCCAAAGGGCATTTTTTAAATGGTGTTGCCTACAGCCTGGCCCAAAATTTTGGGGTGGTGCTGGGTATGGAGCAGGTGCTCCCAGGCTATGCTGAGGTTTGCAGAACAGCAGGAGCCTACAGGACCCTTGGGAAGGGTCTTGCATCCATACACTGAAACAGTGACCAGGGCATGTGCTTGAGTCCCACTGGGGTGAAGAGAGGCTGTGCTGGACTCTGTTGCTGAGTGAACCCTTTAGGGAAGTCAAATATGAAGAGAGAGAAAGTGAACCTTGGGAAACACATTCCTGCACACTCACCCCCGTCCCTGCCAAGGGCAGCTGGCTCTTGGCAAACCTCAGCCAAAGCCTTAGGACTGCAATGTCTGTCCCTCTGGGATGTGGGACAGAAGTAGGTGCCCACCAGGAGGGCAGGAAGGAGCTGGCAGCTGCCTGAGACAGGCTCTGGCATCAGACAGGGAACTCCAGTTTCCCTTTTGGTTCAGGTCTGATAGAGGTCACATCTCAGCAAAAATAGCTTTACAGGCAAAGGCAAACACACCATTTCTGTTTAACTTCTCTGTGGGACATCAGCAGTGCAAAGGGAACCCAGTCTGATCATGCTGAGGGTCAGAGTCCAGATCACCCCTTTGGACAGGTAGCCCACAGATGTGCCTTGCACATCACTGGCATCTGGCTCTGAAGTGGATAATGGGCTTGTGCCATCTCATGCTGGCTGACCACAGGGCAGTGGAGACACCTCTTTGCTAAATTTCCAAAGCCCTTCGTGAAATATCCTCTTGCTGGAGGTAGAGTTTTCACCTCTCCCAAACCTCAACCTGCAATGCCACTGACATTCTGCATAGGCATCTCTTCCCCTCCTGCCTCAGCACTGATGATTTCCCCATCATCCTCCCGAGATGGTCACCCCATTTCTCTTGGCTGGGTTGGGATGAGCCCTGGCAGAGGCAGAGCCAGTGGGATGGAAGGGAGGCAGATCACAGGAGCTGTTTTATAGAAGTGTGGTTTATAAATGTGCCTCATCCAGCAGCTTTCATCCACGTGAGGATTTTCCCCACCTGTCTGCAGGCAGAGGAATTTTGCAGAGCAGTGCCAGTGCAGGGTGGCTGAGAGTTGTTCTCCAGCAAGAGAACAGTTTGGAAAAACCCCTAAAACTGATATCTGAAGAGAGAGGTCAGGGACTGGAAGAAGAACAGGACTAACTGGAGCAATGGAGTTCAATGAAACTGCAAGGTCTGCACCAAGCAGCATCACATGCAGCTGGAGGAGGGCAAACAGGAGGTTGGCAGTGTTTCTCCAGTCCATTGTGATGCTGCTTGGTGTGGATCATGATCTCATGGGAGGTTCTGCATCTCCACATTCAGCTGACTCCCCAGGTCCACCTTGAGTTGCTCCTCAGGCAGCTTGTCCATGAAATCACAGGCACACACAGCTCATTGACTCTGCCCAAGAGCTCATAGCAGAAGGTACAGCTGAGTCCAGACTGTCTGGAATCACATCCCAAAGACTTCTGCCAATGCAACACTTCGGCCGTTTTCACAAAAATTCCCAAATTAAGGTCCTGGACAAGGACTAGCTCATCCCATGTGAGGTGTTTACCACCCCTATGAAATCAATCCCTGATTTTTGCCATCTCCACCAAGCAACCCACAGGGGAAACAGTGAAGATCCTCCAGCAGTGACATAGAGCCACCTCAAACTGTCATCGACTCGCCTACAGCAAAGCAATTCTCAGAACACCAACCTCTGTTCCAGTTACAAATTGTCCTGCAGGGTTGCACCATTTTTTCCAGGTTCATCTGCCTTTTGCCATTCTTCACTGCTTTCACTCTAAGAATAACCTTGGGTGATGTGATTTCGCTGTGGTGCTGTGGTTGGGCTGCTCTGACTAGATGGGCTCTGGGTTGTGTTGCTTCTGCTCCTTCCTCGGATTGTTTTTTCTGGTACAAACATTTTATTTCGTATCTACCCTTCTGTAAAGACTCTCATCGATGTCAGCTTACTCAACATCCCCCACCAATAAGTCAGAAGGTTGTAGAGTAGCTCCAAAAAACAACTCCCCAAAAGTGCAAATTCACCCGACATTTACACATCCCTTTAGGCACCGAACAAATCCCCAACTTGGGGGCATTAGTCACAGGCTAAAAATGAGGCAGAAGGTACTTTTCTGGTTTCTGGCTATGAACTCAGACAACTCAAACACGATGTTATTTAGAGACTGCTGTTAAGTCACTGTTTGCTCCTCATCCATCTCCGGCAGCTTGGAAAGGGAACTGCGCCGGCTCGTCTGCATGGAACCCCAGCCCCAAGTTCACCAGCATGAGCTCATTGTATTTTTTGCAGAAGTTTCTTATAAAAGTTCCTACGCAAGCAGGAGGTGCCCGTCGGCCTGGGTCAGCTGGCTGACACCACGAGTGGGCTCCTCACCCAGCCCAGACAGCAGCCTGGGAAGTCAGAGAGACTCAGCAGCAAATTGGGTCTGGAGACAAGAGAAATGGAGAACTTGCCCCGACAACCTGGTAGTGGCTTTCAGTCTCACATGAGCAGCCAGGTCTGTGGGGAGAGAGGGGATCTGATCTATGAAACACAACCTCAGAGTGTCCTGAGGTCTGTGCTGCCCCACACCTGCCTGACCTTACCAAACTGGTGGGTTTTGAAAGTGTTTTCTCCTCCAGCTGAGAACAGGCCCTTGCTGGCAGGAAGGATAGGCTCTGGAGAAAGGATTGGCAGGGCAGGCAAGATCACAGAATCCTGGAATGGTTTGAGTTGGAAGGGACTTTAAAGATATCTAATCCAACCTCAAGGTGTCCTCAAGGCAGGGACACCTTCCACTAAACCAGGTTGCTCCAAGCCCCATCCAACCTGGCCTTGAACACTTCCAGATGTCTGGGTTCAATCCACAGCTCTACCTCAGCCTTCTCCAAGCACCTTGGATGTGCTGCACAGAGGGTCCCTGGCAAGTTCTTCGGTTCCCTTGTCTCCCAACCCTTGGCAACTGCCCAATGGGAGGGGATGAGGTTCTTTCACCTGCTCTGACACGGGGTGGGATGGTCACAGGAACAGGGCTGAGACACCCATGGATGTCCACTCACCCTGCTGCAGGATGAGGAGTCAGGTCTGAGGCTGCTCCTCCCAGCCTGGCAGTTTTGCTGAGTTTTATGGAAAAAAAATAAGGTAGGCTCACTCATTCGGTGAGATTTTCCAAACTGACCCTGGGCTAATAAAAAAAAGGTGTTTAATTACAGGGTTCAAGGTAATTGGGCACAAAAGTGGCCAGTAAAACACAGCAGAGTGCAAAGGAGCTGCAGAACAAGGGCTGAATTTTGGAACAGCACATCTGATTTAGTCTTTTGGTTCCCTGGCTGGCACTTTCTCTCCCTTAATGAGGGAAAATGGCATGGCCTTTCCCAAATCCCCCTAAGTAGTTTATTCCTGACTTCAAGTCCCTGAAATCACCATGCTCTGTCCTTCAATTATCTCCATGCACATGCTTCCAGTTTAAAGGGAAACAGCATAGCCCATGTCTGGCATTTAATCCCTGCCAGGCTGTGAGGAAACAGCATCTCTGGCTTTTCTGTGCATCCATTGATATATGGACTTGCTCCCAGCCTGAGCATCTTCTTGCCACTTGCTTGCACCCCCATGGGATGCAGGGAGAAATATTCCTTTAAAAAATCCGTAAGCCGTACAAAAAAAAGAATGGAAACAGGCAATTTTTGCAGGAGTTTTTAGGATTTGTAATTGAATGTAGCTTCCTCCCCAGCTTTTAGGCTTCTCATTGGGAGAGAAAAGTGAGCTCCAGCTGGGATATTCCTGTAACAGTCCCACAAGTGGCAGTGGCTGGACGGGAGGCGTGTGCTGGGTAGGAAACGTGCTGCTCCTGGGAATAACCCACGTGCTCACTCCACAGATCACAAACCAACCACTCCAGCCACTGGCTGAGGTTTTCCTCCAGGAAAACTCCCTCCAGCTGCAGGAGAAACACTCTTAAACCAACACCAGCTAACAGACACACGGGCTCTAGCTGGCAGCTCCATCCTGGGATGCTGGTGCTGCATCTGGAGCTACACAATAAACCTCCTCCAAGGCCCAGACCAAGGCTTATTAACATAATTAGTGTCTCTTAATGACCAGCTCACTCCATACCATGATCACAGGCAGAGAAGAGCTCTCCATCAGCACAGGGAGTGCTGGCAACAGCCTTTGTCTGTCTGTCTGTCTGTCTGTCTGTCCCCGTGCCAGGCTGAGCCCTGGCTGGGACCCAGGAGGCTCAGAGGGTGTGAGAAGCCAGGGCAGACTTTGGGCCAAGGTTGTGCCTCTAGCATCATTCCTACAATTTTGTTGTTGTTTTTTTTTTTTTTTAGAAGTTATTTTAACAAAAACCATTCTGCCTGGTGAAAACACATCCCAATAGAGCTGCCATAAACACACACACACACACACAGAGTGACTGGGGGGAAAAAAAAAGCAGCCCTGAAGCTCTAAATCCCATCATTATCAGGTGAAAAGATCTTTGGAAGGTGTTTCCTCCCAGCCAAGATGCAAATCCCTCATGGGATATAAATCCCTCATGGGATATAAATCCCTGGTGGGATGTGAATCCCTCTCACAGGGCAATGGGACCATAGAGGGTGGTAGGAAGCTCCTTCCCAGTGCACATCCCCAAGGGGGAATACAAACCCTGAAGCCTCTTATCTCTCCATTCAGGATCCCTTTATGGAACTCTCCTGCACCACAGAGTTTGTTGAAAAAAAAATAATCCCACTTTTCTGTGTCTCCCTTCCCATCTGAGGTTTTATTTTTTTTTTCATCTCTCCCTTCTCCTCCTATTTGGGTTGTTTTTATGTTTTATTTTACAATAGCCTGAGTAATATGTTCCTCATGCTCCAAACTTACTCGTCACTTCCAGTGGGAACGGAAAATCATTGTTTCTTTCTTATTTTCCCTTTTTCTTTTTGATATGTTTATGTTATGGAAAATCCCCTCAGATTGCAGACGTGTTGGCTGTCCTGCTTTCTTGAAAGTCATAATCCTTAAAATTAAATAAAACTAAAGCATTTTTAGAAAGGCAAGAGCAGAGGAGGAGGATAAAGCTGTGGTTGAAGGTTGTGCCTGGCACCTCACTGACTGTTCTAGCCAGTTTGGGTGTTGCTTTCAGCTGTCAGAGCATCACTCTAGTTCATACAGCATCCTGCCCACTTGGAAGAGCCAAGGCAGGATGCTGGTGCCCTGTGTGGGAGGTGAGTGCTCTCCATCCTCTCTTTCCCACACACCTTTCTCTGCTGTGGGTGCCCAGGAGTGAGTTGCCCCCCGGGGATGATGCTGTGAAGAGCTGCACCATCCCCACCGGATGGGAAACCACATTGGCCACCAGTACAGCAGCTGCTCCAGCGAGGTCAGGGCAGCCAAGGGAAGCAATTGAAGAGGCAGAAATGGGTGAGAAGGGATAGAAATTTTTCAAGACAAAGCATGGAGCAGCAGCAGGTCTGGATGGAAGAGGAAAATTTGTGTTTGCAACCAAAAAGGCTGAAGCACCTGTGGTTTCAGCCAGCACTAGTGCTGGGGATGCTTCCCCGTGCTGCAGCAAATCCTAGAATCATGGAATGGTTTGGGTTGGAAGGACCTTAAAGCTCATCTCATTCCATCCCCTGCCATGGGCAGGGACACCTTCCACCAGCCCAGGTTGCTCCAAGCCCCATCCAACCTGACCTGGAACACTCCCAGGGATGGAGCAGCCACAGCTTCTCTGGGCAACCTGTGCCAGTGTCTCACCACCCTCACAGGGAGGAATTTCTTCCTAATATCCAATCTACACCTACTCTCAGTTTGTTGTGAGCCCTGAGTCCCTTTGCCAGCACCCCAATGCCACAGGAGACCTCCTGGCAGGTTTTCCCATGGTGTCCCCTCTGTTGCTCAGCCTTGTTCAGGGAGTATTTACGGCGTGGCCCGTGGCTCAGGCTCATCACTTCGGATGGGAAGTCACATTCTTGCTCCTAATGCCGACCATGTGTGGATCTGAGCCCACAAACATACAGCTCATTGTTTGTTTCCCAAACCATACGCGGCCAAAACAGTGACCGCAACCACTGACGACATATCAGAGGAGATCAAGTCTAAGAAATCATCATGAATTAAAGTGCTCAGCACAGGGGAATGCCACTGCCTCCCTACCCCTATTAGATCATAACAAGGTGATGAGAGACAATGGATTTATACTTGTTCCCACACACAGAAATACACTTAAAGGGGGGGAAAAAAATAGACATCCCACCAGGGTTCCCTTGGAAAAGGCAAAGCCACTGACAGTCAATCAGGAGCTAGCAAGATCCAAGCACACAAGTCTTTCCTGGGAGGATAAATGGAAGCAAAACAGATTTTGTGGCTGCACACCAGGCCCATGGGGGAGTGTGTGTGTTGGGTTGGGGTGGCACTGGGGGTCCCCATACCCTGGGAGGGCAGTGGGAGGGTTTTTGCAGGGGAATGAAGGGTGAGAGCACATGTGGTGTTGGGTGAGAGATGGTTTTGGCTGAGCTGTGACTGCAGGGGAGCTCCTGGGTGTGCTGTGCTTGTGGATGTGCAAACCATGAGCAAAAAAAAAAACCACCTTTGGGTGGTAGAAGGTGAGGCACAACATGTTTCTTTCGGGAAACGTGTCGACAAAGCTCAGCGACATCGTTGTGTCACCTGGTGCCTCCTTACCCAGCCTCCACCAATGGCACTGCCCAGAGCACAGCATGGCAGGAGGAGGAGAAAACTGCTCAAAGGACTGTCAGGGTTACAGTTTCTGTGGTTAGGAAGAAACACAGAAATCCATTAAAAGGCAGTTTGCCGAGCGGGAATCCTGCGGTGGCCAGTTACAGGAAGGGGGGCGGAAAAAACCCTCTGTTGAGGTGAGCTGGGGCCATCACCTCTGCCCCAGGAGGTGAGGAAAGCTGCTGGTGATTTGGGGTGCAGTGAGGAGAGGCAGCATGCAGGGCATAGCTGGAGCACCAGGGTGGTTTTCTGGGGTGTGCCAGCCCCAGGGTGAGACCACAGCCCTAGTGTCACCGTTGTGAAACTCTAACCAACCTGTGCTCATGGCAAGTGGGGGAACACATGGACACAGTGATTTTCCAGAGAAGAGATTACAGGCACCCATCACATCAGGGCAGTTGGCATTGCCCAATTCCACGAGCCAAAGGCACCAGCACCACAGAATTTCCTCCCCATCTTTCTCCAGAATCCACTGGGGCAGGTCCAGGATCAGGACAAGTCAATTTGTCCATCTACACTGCCATGTTTGGGGATGAGGTGAGTTATCCATGGGATAATGATTCTTCTTCTCCTACGGGGTCAACTGTTTTCTCAGGGGGATCTCAGACCCCCTGACAAGGCTTCCCCACACAAACCAACAACCCATTTCCTTCCCTGGGGCCAAAGCAGCTCTGTGGGGACCTTCCAACACCTCCTGCTCTCCAATTTAGGCAGAACTCTGCCTGTTCATTAGGCTAATGAAGAGCCAGCAGGGACCTTCAGGCTCTCCCACCCACATGGACCTCCTGCTCCATTTAGCAGAGCAAAGAAGGTGCAGAGACAGGAGGAAATTTGTCACCATCAACTGAAGACAAAGATCAGGAGAGTCCCAGAGAAGCATCAAAGCAGGTACAAAACCCCAGGATCAATCCCAGTTCCTCCAGAGCAACACCTACCACCACAGCCAAACAAGACTGACAATAAACAGAGTAAAATTTCTTCTTTGGATGCCAGGACTGAAGTTGGATGCCCTTGGCCTCCCACACCAGGGTGTGAAGCCACCTGGAAAAGGTGATGGGGTCAGGGCAGCTGCCCACAAGGGCAGCAACATTATTGAGAGAGAAGCAAAGTGATGTAGCATTGCTTTATTTTCACTGGGAAGTGAGGATAGCGATGGTTTATGAACTATTCCCACATGTTTTAGATGTATGAGAGTCAAGGAAAAACGTTAAATATTAGCAACCTGAGCTAGGAGAAGTTGGACAAAGCCAGCATGGGCAACCCTAGCAGAGGAGCCAACCTGTTCCACTTCTGTAGGGCTCACCCAAGACAAGTAACTCCTCAAATATATCTCAAGCTCAGAGAACATCAAAGCCACCTCACTCCTCCCTTGGTGGCCCCATGGAGCATCCCACCCCGTGGCTGTCTGCAGGTTTCCACTGAAGACACAGCAATGGCTGTTGAGAAAGAGCCACTTGGCTGAGGCCTCCCTGTCCCGATAGCCATCGGCAACGAAGAACTGACTCACGGATGTGACATTTGTGGTTTGGTGACTTAGACACAACTGGCTGCCGCCAGTGCTGTGTCTCTGGAGCTCCCAGGAGAGCATGGCTGGTCCTTGGAGATGAGCCATGAGGTGCTCAGATGGGGCAGAAAAAGACACAGGCACTGAACAGCAAAAATGGGGTTGATATGCCCAAAATCATTGACTGGAGGCAAATTTGTTTCTGCCTCCAACAAATGTTTAACTCGGGTGTGAATCTGACATGTGCAACCAGTGATTGATGCTGCTCTCCCACATGGGGCTCCTTCTCCCATCCTATTAAAAAGCCAAAAAAAATCCCTTTTCTATATTGAAATTTTACTTTTCCAGACTAACTAGGGAAGACCTTTGGGATTTTTTTTGTTTAATTCCTTAAATATTTGCACAAACACCCAGAAAAGCAAAGTAAAACTATGAATGTGGTTGAAACCCCCAAAGCCATGAGGAATTTAAATGAACATCCGTGAATGTTTTGCAGTACTCACCCAAATCCTGCCGGGCAGGAGCAGACACACTGAGCTCCTTAAAGAAAACAAGGATTTCTTGTCCTAATACTAAACAAATGTTTCACCATTTGGCCATATTCCATCCTTGGTGCAATCATTTAATTCTCCCCCCCCCATTTAATAAAAAATTATGTCTGAGACAAAGATGTTTATTGCTTTTATGAGTTCCTATTTGTATGGAAATTGCATACAAGACGTGATATTTCTGTTGCTCGCTTGCTTTTCATTTTCAAACGAGCAAGTTCAAGCCCAGCATTTCTTCATCTGGCTTGAGGAGGGAGAAGTATAGATTAAAAAGAACCATGCAAATGTTTTTTATAAACTTCTCTTATTTCCTTGCCATGGGACTGCCTTTAATTAGCTGCACCAAGTACAAAGGACACATTTGTAGTGCCACCATCTCCGAGCAGAGGGCAGGAAGATGAACGTGGTTGTTCCATTTGCCCTGTGCTCTGGTGTGAGGTATCAGGATGGGGTTGGAAAAACCAGCCTGGATTTACTCCCCCACCATGTCATCCCATTCCTATCTTATCAGTGTTCCCCATCACTGGAAGAGTTCAAGGCCAAGCTGGGCAGGACTTAGAGCAACCTGGTCTAGTGGAAGGTGTCCCTACCTGTGGTAGGGTTTTAGAATTAGGTGATCTCTAAGGTCCATTCCAACCTAATCCATTCCATGACTCTACAACCTCATTGCATCCCCAGCCCTTTCTGCTGCCTCTCCACCACCTTCTCCCCAGAAGAAAACTCAAAGGTGGTGTCATGACGCTGGTTGACATCACCAACCCACCCCAAAAGGACACGTAACCTTTTGTGTTAGGCCAAACTCTGGTCTGCAGTGACCAATTTCTGGATGATCTACTGCACCGTGCATTTTTTGGGGAGTTTATAGTCAACCCTCCCCATATTTACTGGGGTTCAGTGTGTCATGCTGAGCCACCCCTCAGCCCCTGGATCCTCACAGCCATGATCAGCTCAAGCATTCACTCCTGAAGCATCAGAAAGGGAAAAGGCAGAGGTTTGCAGAGAAATTCCTGACACGTTGGCAAACACCCAACTCCTCCCCAAAGAGGTCTCTGCACATACCGCGGTCCCAGCAGCTCAGCCCACACCAGCTCACCCCAAGCCGCTTGGCTGAAGAGAAGCTCCAACAAGAGGATGACAGTTGTGAAATGAAGGCAGGTTCAATTTTGGGGGTGTGAGATCCTGTCGGGAGCTGGAGCTGAGTAAAGGACAAATTTGGGGAGAAACAACCTGCTCTGACAGGCACTTTGCCTATCCTGAGGCATCCACGAGGGCTGAGAACGTTGTGTCCTGAGGTGTGTGGAGACACCAGGAAGAGCAGGTTGAACAGACTCATCACCCAGCGATGAATCTGTTTAGCAAAACCCTAAACACAGTTGTGTATTTTCATATTTAGAGCATGATATCTAAAAAAATATATTAAATACTAAGTTTGAAGGCAACACTAATCTCCCCCAGCTGTTTCTCTCCTTCCAAAGGAATTTCCAGCAGCACAGCACCTCAGGGTGGATGCATCCAACTAACAACCTGGATGAACACATCAAATCTAGCCCAGCATAACTCAGCCCTGACTCTTCCCACTGCTGCAGTTGCATGGGAAAAGTGGAAAATGAAATGGGAACAAACCCTCCCCAAACTTGGAGAACCACAGCGGCGGCGCCGAGCGCGGCACAGCCGGCAAAAACACCCGGCGGGCAGCGGCAAGGAGTGAGGTGCCAGCAAAGCCGCATCAGAGCCACTGCTGGTTTGGTGCTTCACAAAAAAAAAAAAAAAAAAAAAAAAAAAAAGAATAATAAAATAAATACAAACCCCAAAGATGTTTCCTGCTGCCGAGGAACGAAAGAGCTCGTCTGTACTCACCGCGCAGGAAAGCGGAGGAGTAAGTGGCGAAGGAGTCGAAGATGCTGTTGGATCCCATCCTCCTCGCCCTGTATCCCAGCTCCCCTGGAAGAGGAAGAGGAGGGATGGGAGAGGCAGTGTTGAGGAGGAGGAGGAGGAAGAGGAAAACCCTGCTAGTGGAGCAGGTAGGCTCTGGCTGGCTGGTGGTTCTGTGGTCGCAGGGCAGAGCCGCCGGCTCGGCATCCGCTGGGTGGGAGAGCGGCGTCACCTGATCCGTGGCGTCAATGGGCCAACGATACTGCTGTGGCTTCGGGGTGCTGGGCTTTGGGGGTTCTTTTTCCTACATTTTTCCTAATCATTTTTTCTGGTTTGTAGCTGGTGGCTCATGGGAGGCTCCCTCGGCCCCGCGGCTGAGTGACAGACGGGAGCGGAGGAGCCATTGCTCGTTCATTAATTGCGTTGTTGCCTTCGAACAAATGAAGGAAAGAGCCTGTAGATCCCTAATTGGGTGATTGAAGTAATAACCCATTTACATGCCGTGGTTTTCTCCTTTTAACTGCCTTTTCTCCCACATTCACCACTTGTCTGGATCCTAATTTTGAGCTGTACACGGCTTTCTGCCTCCCAGCCGGGGACGGGGACTGCGTGCCGAGACTGTTTCCATATGTGTGGATGGGTGGTTCTTCTTCACAGGGATTTTATGTGAGTGAGTATTAAGCAAAAATATGAAGCACATGCAGCAGAATAAACAGCTCTGGCTGTGGAGAGGGGAGTAGGGAAGGTGGAGAGGGGAGAAGAAAAGGTGGAGAGGAAAGTAGAGAAGGTGGAGAAGGGAGAAGAAAAGGTGGAGAGGAGAGTAGAGAAGGTGGACAGAAGAGGAGAGAAGGTGGAGAGGGCTGGTGAGGAGGAAGAGAAGACAGTGGGTACAACTCAACTCCTGCTTTGCCCAAGTGACAGCAGATAATCTTTAAATATGTACTTGAAAGTAATAAAGCCAATCCATATAAAGTAATAAAGCTGCAACACAGGCACAGCAAATTTCCAGCAGCACATAAAGATGCTGTTTCTGCTGGACCACAGTGTTGCCAGCACCCAAAGAGTGTCCCCATCAGGAAGAGGAGCCACCATGGGATGCTGCCTTGCCTGGGGCTGGTGGGTTTTCTCATAGAAAATTGATATTATTACACTTAGAGATGAATTTTCCCTAAATAGGAAGAAATATAGAATGGAAACGTGAGATGATATTTGTCCTTTCTTTTTTTCTCCTCATAAGAAAAAGCAAAGAGAACTCTCTGACGGAGTAAAAGAGACACAAACTAAGCTTGAGCGACTAAAATCCACAAGCAAATAGGACCCAAGGCAGAAAACACTGCACATGGGGCACAAAAGTAAGATTTCAAGGTTATTAGAGTTTGCTGTTCATAACTGTCATTCTTGGCTGAGCTTTTCATCCAGTGGGTGCTGGTGGTTGCACACAGCAAGATGTTATTGGCCAAGAAATTACAGATTCCTGCAGCATTATTGGAGACTGGGGGGGAAAAAAAAAACCCAAACCCTGCAACATGCTGAAAACTCCTTGTTTGCTGATTTTAAGCAAAAAGGGGAAAAACCAGTGGTTTGAGAGCAGTGCAGGAGGCAGAGGTTGTGCAAATGCTGGCAAAAAATGGAAAGGGAAAAGCAACCCAGGCTGGAAAACACCTACTGCTGCAGAGTGGGGTCTGTGGCACTGAACAGCACCACCTTGTCTTGCTTGCCAGACACCCACCACAACCACAGCCCTGGCCTCGGGGTAGGAGGCTACAGGCAGTGAAGTTGTTTCTACCAGAGCAGTGGCATTGCTCCCCTCCAGCTCCCCAGCAGCAGGAGGATGAATTCCTCTGTCCCCATCATGGTCCAGAGTGGAGAAGGGTGGCTCAGCCCAGGAGCACCCTGCCTGCCACCCCTGTCTGCTTCAGACTTAAAATCCTCCTGGGCAATATTCAGTTTTTTTC
>NW_008689920.1:35242-39675 GCF_000695815.1 Acanthisitta chloris | reverse complement strand
TTCCCTGCAGAAAAGGGGATGGGAGTCTCAAACCTCACCTCGCTTAGGTCCTGCTGAGGTTGATGAGAAGTCAGAAGAGAATGAAGAGGAGAGGAAAGTGATTTTAAGGTATCCCCCCACTCCTCACATCATTAGGTGCCAGGTGGGAGCTGTTGGAAAAGTTATTCTGAGGTCTCCACACAGTCTTCTCCAGGCTGAGCAGCCCCAACTCTCTCAGCCTGTCCTCACAGGGGAGATGCTCCAGTGCTCTTAGCAACTTTGTGGCCTCCTCTGGACTTGCTCCAACAGTTCCACGTCTTTGTTGTGTTAAGGACACCAGAACTGAGTGCAATATTCCAGGTGGGGTCTCATAAGAGCAGAGTAGAGGGGAAGAATCATCACTTTTGTTTGGGGAAGAATCATCACTTTTGACCTGCTAGCCACACTCCTGTGGATGCAGCCCAGGATTCCATTGGTTTCTGGGCTGAGCTCACACTGCAGCTCACGTTGAGCTTCTCATCCACTGTCACTCCCAAGTCTTTCTCCTCATTGCTGGTCCCAACTCCTTCCCCACCCAACCTGTAGCTGTGCCTGGGACTGCCATGGCCCAGAGGCTCCAGAACAATTGGAGACCCAAACCAACACTAACAGCCTGTTCTGATGGCTGTGCAGCAGATCCTGCCTAGGGAAGGACTCACTCCTTGGAGCCATGAGGTCACAAGGACACATCCCTGTTCCACCAGCAATCCCAGCACCCAGCCCAGCACCAGCTGCGCCCGAAGCCATGGGAAAGGAGGCATGTGATTAGCTTCATCAAAACTGTCATGACCCAGGAACACAACTCCTGGTTGTGTCCGAGCTTCACCCCAGCCATTCCTGGCTGGCGCCAGGGCTCTCTGGGAACGCCGGTGGCCGGAGCGCTGTGCCGGCTGCGCGGAGCCGTGTGGGAATTTGTGTGCAGCCGGCGGCACAACGCCGGGTTGTAACCCCAACACCAGTGCAGAGAGACCTCCTGACCCTGGAGCAGGGATTGGCCACGGGATTGCTCCCACCACGGCCGCCTTGTTCTCCTTGTGCATCCCAGGGAAGGGAAAGCACCCAAGGTTGGGAGCTGTGGGAGCCTCTGCGGTGATCCAAGGTCTTAGTGTTGAGCTGGTGGTGCTGCCAGATCTAGGGAGTGGTGGAAGGTGGTGTGATGGAGCTGAGGGTCTGGTGGAGATGCCATCCAGTGCCTGCAGGAGCAGCTGGGGAGGTAGAGGCAGAGGAACTCTGCAGTGGATCACCCCAAGGGTGACCACAGCCCTGGGACAAGAGGGAAGAAAGATATAAATGGGAAAAAAAATTAAGAGGGGTTAAAACATTTGAGGCAACTTGGTGACGTCTTTGGGCAAAGAACTGACATCTGTTTGGACATCTCTGGAGCCCAGAGGGGCTTTGAGAACAGAGGTGCTGGTAGAGCAAGAGAGACAGGATGAGCTGGCAGTGCTCCTTCCTGCTCCCATGGGACCTCCAAGGTGCCAGGGAGAGGGTGAGATGCCACCAGACCTGTGGGATGATGAGCAGTTTGCAACACCCTTCCAAGAGCCCCACAGGCACCTGGAAGGCCCTGGCAGGGTTTGATGGGATGAGGGACATGCAGCCCCTGGAGATAACAGCCAAGCAGGGCTGTTTCACCCCGGAGCACCCAAAGGGAGAACCCCATGGGTTGGGGTTGCGCCATCGCCGGGTCACGCCGCAGTCACACGCTGGGTGAGTGTGGTCACACCAGTGCCCTTTGCCTGACCCTGGGGAGCACAGGCAGGAGTGGAAAGGGCTGGCAGGACCTCGGGGGTGACATCCCTTTTGCACTGTACCCACGTCCTCTCCATCCACAACGTTACAGAGGTTTGCTGCATTTCCAAGTGGGATGAACAAAGTGGGTGTTCATCCCACTTGGAAATGGACTGTAGGTCCCCACGGGGCCAAAGCCACTTTAATTCCAGCCCCACAGAGGGAGAGAGAGTTTAAAATCCCCCAAACCTCAATTCATCCTTGAAGCACAAGGAAATTCACTTCCCTCTTTGGGTTTAAATACATCTGCCCATTCTGATATACCCTGGGGATCATTCAGCCATCACCCACCCACTGCTGCTGCAAAGAGTGAGGCAAAAAGAAACAACAATTTATGGCAAAGAACGTGAATTTTTGTGTCTGGTCTGTGGTCTTGCTGCATACATTCTCCAAGAAGAGTTTCCTGCAGAAGCCAAGGAAGCTGAGAGAGTTGCTGCATCTCAAAGAGCACCTGGCAAGCAGGAGCAACTGGGCAGTGAGGAGATAGGGAGGCTGGAGCTCAGCCAGGACATGCTTTGGGGCAAGGATGAAGATGAGGACTCTCAGGAAGGTCAAGATCCCAAATTTTCCCCCCTAAAGGACCTGCTCCCCTTGGTAGGACACGTTGGGTTCACCACCAGCTGCTGCTTCTCTGTGCTGGCACACACAAGAGCATGTGTGGGCTGCAGCTCGTTATCAAGGAGCTTTTGAAGTGGTTAGAAAAATGAGTATTATCCCCACAGCCTGTGGGCAGAGGGGGATTTGGAGACACTTTCCACCTTGAAGAAATAAAGCAAATCCAAAAAAGCAAAGCGAAGCAAATCAAGATGCAGAGACATCACCAACCATAGGGTGCTGAGCATCCATCCACAGGTGGCAGAAACACTCCTGTACACCTCAGGCTGCTTGGAGAGAGGAGGAGTTATGGAAAACACCAAAATAATTCATCTGGATTTGGAAAGAAAGGTGGAAATTACAATCCCTGAGCATGAACATTTTATGCCATGCTTTAAGGATCTGATCTATCAGATCATTCTCTCCAGTCTTAAAATCCATCACCAACTCAAAGGGCAAAGATGTACTAGGAAACTTTTTGATGTGTGGTCACAAAAGAGTAGAAAGTATTTGTATATTCATGTAGTCATGGAACTGTGGATGAGAGAATTTGAGGAGTCACCCAGCCCCTTCTTACAGTGCTGAGACACACACATATATACACACAAATATATCTGAGTATCTACAAAATTTGTAACGATTCAATGGAATTATTACCTGCCCTTTACAGAGCATTTCACATGAAGATCTCTCCATCAAGATCCACATCTTTTTTCATTAAAAACTCTTAGCTGAAAATAGCTCGTTTGGGTTTGTTATTGTTTTTTTTAAAAAAAAAGCCCAAGTTGCGGTTTGTTTTTGTTTTTTTTAAAAAAAAGCCCAAGTTGTAGCTTGGCTGAGATTTGGTTTTTTCCACAAAAACCTCATTTTCCCCACCCCATTTCTCTCACTTTTTAGTAGCAAGTTTCACCTTTGTTTTTCAACTGAAAACTGAAGTTATTTTTATTGGTCTTTGAGTGACCTAACATGATGGATTTGGCATTTTCTTGGTTTAACTTGTCTCTTCTAAGACCACTTCAGGACCTCGGAGTGCTGGGAGAGCTGCTTGAGCTAAGTCATGAGAATCATTTTGGATCTGACTTGCACATTTTGTGTTTGGCTCACCAAAGGAGCTGTTAACCAGATATTGATGCTGCTTTGCCTTCTAAAATAACACTGGGAGCTGGGGCAGGGGTTTAGCTGTGGTCTTAGCAGTGTTGGGTTCATGGCTGGATGTGATCTTAGAGGGGTTTTTCCAACCTTAATGACTTTATGATTCTACTCCAAAATGTGAGCAGAGGTGATAAATGCCCAGACCTTCCCTGTGCCAATCTGGCCTGACACGACATGGGACTCTGCATCCACACCATGGGAAGGGTTGGAGGGTCCCTGCAATGATGTGGAGGTCCCTGTGAAAGTCTGGAATTTTCCAAGAAGGGCTGGAGGTCTCTGTGAAGGGTTGAGGGTCCCTGTGAAAGTCTGGAGGCTCCCAAAAAGGGCTGGAGGTCTTTCTGAAGCTCTGGAGGTCTCTGTGAAGATTTGAGGGTCCTTGGGAAAGTGTGAAGGTTCCCAAAAAGGGCCGGAGGTCTCTGTGAAGAGTTGAGAGTCCTTGGGAAAGTCTGGAGGTTCCCAAAAAGGGCTGGAGGTCTCTCTGAAGGTCTGGAGGTCTCTCTGAAGGGTTGAGGGTCCCTGTGAAAGTCTAGAGGTTCCCAAAAAGGGCTGGAGGTCTTTCTGAAGGTCTGGAGGTCTCTGTGAAGAGTTGAGGGTCCTTGGGAAAGTGTGGAGGTTTCCAAGAAGGGCTGGAGGTCTCTGTAAAAGGTTGAGGGTCCCCTTGAAAGTCTGGAGGTTCCCAAAAAAGGGCTGGAGGTCTTTCTGAAGGTCTGGAGGTCTCTCTGAAGGGTTGAGGGTCCTTGGGAAAGTCTGGAGGTTCCCAAGAAGGGCTGGAGGTCTCTGTAAAAGGTTGAGGGTCCCCTTGAAAGTCTGGAGGTTCCCAAAAAAGGGCTGGAGGTCTTTCTGAAGGTCTGGAGGTCTCTCTGAAGGGTTGAGGGTCC
>NW_008689920.1:34170-34799 GCF_000695815.1 Acanthisitta chloris | reverse complement strand
CCAAGAAGGGCTGGAGGTCTCTGTGAAGGGCTGGAGGTCTCTCTGAAGGGTTGAGGGTCCTTGGGAAAGTCTGGAGGTTCCCAAGAAGGGCTGGAGGTCTCTATGAAAGGTTGAGGGCCCCTGTGAAAGTCTGAAGGTTCTCAAGAAGGGCTGGAGGTCTCTGTGAAGGGTTGAGGGTCCCCTTGAAAGTCTAGAGATTCCCAAAAAGGGCTGGAAGTCTCTCTGAAGGTCTGGGGGTCCCTGTGAAAGTCTAGAGGTCCCTCTGAAGGGCTAAGGGTCCCTGTGAAGAGCTGTGGGGATGGCCCTGGGATCACATCCCTATCTTACCTTTCATCCCCAAAGTGTTTCAGAAGAAGAATCAGCACTGGGGGGAAGACTCACGTGCAGGAGGGGACACATCCTCCCCCTCTCCTGTCTCTCCATTTCCCCACCACCAGCCACTTTCACAGAAACCCTCCAGCCCTGATGCTTCTCCACCTCCCCCAGCACCTCAAGCTTCTCAGAAGGGTTTGTTGTCCCCCCCCACCTCGAGAACTCACTTACTGGAAGGGTGCAGAGAGGCCCCTGGCACGCTGCTTCCTTTCTCACCACGTTGTTGCTTTTTTTTTTTTTTTTTTTTTGAGTTTTTT
>NW_008689920.1:18374-34054 GCF_000695815.1 Acanthisitta chloris | reverse complement strand
AGCAGGATTTGGCTAAGAAAAGCCAACCAAAAACCTCTGGGCAGCACCCACGGGTCCCTTATAGGGCACCTCTGAGGGTTTTGGTGGGGGGAAAAGGGAGTGGGAAAAAAAATATTGGCCGATGGGGTGTGTTTTTGGGGGTGATGGTTGGAAAGGGGAAGGCGTGCGGGAGAGGAAGAGGATGGGGGAAGAGCAGCTCGAGCCCCGGCGCGGTCCAGGCACGGCTCCCCGGCCGGTTTTTTTTGGCGCTATTTAAAGAGCAGACCGTGGGAAACTTCTTCAGACGTGCGGTTTCTCTAAACGGAGGGACTTGTGTCTTCGCTGCCGCCGGGTGAGTCACAGTCAGAGCAAGAGAGAAGGGGGGAAATAAAGAAACCAACAGAAAAAAAAAAAAAAAAGAGACCAACCCCAGCCCCCCCCTTCCCTCCCCAGCAGTGGTAATTAGAGCTGCTGCCTCCCCGGACCAGTAGCACAATTATCTCCCACACAGCAAATCAAGGTCAGATCTTTTAAGAGGATAAAGGTCCAAAGAGGTTTTTTTTTTTTCCCCCTCCTTTTCAAACAGAAAAACTGTCCTCTGCCTCAAAAATACAAAGGAAGAAACCCCAAACCTCTTATCTGAAAGTGGATCACATGAGAGGGGAAGGAGGGATGCTCAGGGCACGTCTGACCCCGAGGGGACCCTGGAGGGGATTGGGTGGTTCCATGACCTTGGGCAGCTGCAGAGATTGAGCATCACATCCCCAAGGAGGGTCCCTGGAGGTCCTGGTCACCAGTGTGAGGGTAGGTCACCTCCTGGAGCCAGGAGGGCCCCAAGAGTCCATGGAGAAGCTCAGCACTGACCCCACGGGGAGCCAAGCAGGGTTGGACCAGGGGGATGTGCATCCAGGATTTCTAAAGGCCTTTTTCCTTCAGGAGTCATGCACTTCCATGCAGAGGGACTCAGCTGCTGGCTTAGCAATGAGGGAAACTGAGGCACCACCCTAAAATGTGTTCCCACTTCATCATGGGTGAGCAGCATCTTTCTAAGCCTGGGATTACTCTAAGCTGGAGCAACTCAGGTTTTTGGAATGATATTTTTCTGGGTGAAAATACCCATTTCTAGCTCTCAGTGCCATTCTGTGTGTGATGTTGAATCCTCTGAGCTTCAGAGCCTGGGAAGAGGATCAAGCAGGTGGCTTTGATCAGTGAGGAGGTGCAGCTGGGAGGTGTCTTTCCTGGGGACAACGTCAGCACAGAGACACCCATGGGGTCATGGGGGCTCCAGTGGGTGCTGCTGACGCACACAGAGGGCACAGGAGGTGCTGGGAGGGCTCACACCTCCCTGCAGGCATCACTGAGTCTCCTCCTGAAATGAAACCACTCTCAAGTGTTGAATTCTTGTAGCTTGTTCTGAATCAGTTTGGAACAGCTTCTGCAGGTGACTCAACCTGGGGGGGGAAAAAAAAAAAATAAATCACAAGACCACATTTCATTCATATTTAGGAGGTACTGGGATGAAGGTCAGGGCATGTGTGGTGACGTGGTGCCAACTGTGATGATGGGCAGTGAATGGGCTGGGTGACCCCAGCACTGAGCCAGGGCAGAAAACAGCTACTGGCTTTTCCCCAGCTGCTCTGGGTGCAAGAATCCACCCAAGATACAGTTTTTCCCAGTTCCTGAGCAATTTTGAGAACTGCAACAGAAAATATCAAGGATCCAAACCTAAAAAGCAGATCAGAAAGGGAGAAAAAGATTACAGCAAGGTTTGCCTTTGGCTTGGGAGGAAATGCTTTGTTTCAGGCAGCAATTTTTCTAAGGTTTCAGTGTAGAAAGTAACAACTTTTAGTGTTGAAGCTACTTCCCCCTAGCTGTCCTGCCAGGCTAAAGGGAAATCCAAACCTTTGCCACAAGCCAGTAGGGCTGGACCTGCACATCCCCTTTGGCACAGGCAGCTGAGCCACCCTGGGGTGCCACGGGATGCTCTGGGGGGACACTGGGGACAGTGGCACAGCTCTGTGTGGGGACAGGGCTGGTGGCTCTGGCCCTGCACTGCTTGGAAGGATTAGAAACCTGGTGGCCACAGATGCTGTTGAACTTGACAGGAACCCTGTGGTGACATGGGCTCAGAGTCACCTTATCTGTGACCCAGATAACTGATGTGAAACCAGCCCAGAGCAGGGGCCAGCTGGGACCTGGCTCACCCCAAAGGACACCCTGGGCCCTCCCAGCTGCAGACTGGTCCCTGCAAGAGCAACCCCTGGTCCTCATTTGGGGTGTCCCTGGGCTGACACCAGTGCCAGAGAACCAGACCCATGTGGAGATGGCTTTGTACCATATTTTCCCCCAAAACCACCAGTCATTGCTCTGAGGACCACAGAGAGGGGATGAAGGGGATGGAGGGAACATCCCCAGAACAGGACCATGCAAGACCCCAAGGCTAAGCATCCCCCCCTGACCCAAGTGCCCCCTCCAATGTTCTGTCCCCACGAGCAGGAGGAAGTGGAGGAATGAGTTTTCCACCACCTCCAGCAGACAGAGCTGCTGCTTGAAGTCATGAAATCGCCGTTTTTCTCAGAGGCAGCAGACACAACACGCAGCAGTTTCCGGGGCCAGGGGGAGCTGTGGCCATGAGCTCCCTCACCCCTCACCCCACCGAGCTCCCCAAGCAGAAGTCTGAGCTGTGCTGGGGAAGTCGCCAGTGGCCAATGTCCCCAGGATGGTTTGCATCCCCCAGCACACCCGGGGAGGCTGCTGGGAGGGAAGGGGATGTGGCTTCTAGTGACACCCCCCCCTCCACCTGCAGCTCTCTGGGGCTTGAAGAAAAACCAGTGTTGCAAACCCCACTGGGGATTTTTCTTTCTAGTGAGAATTTGTGCTGAATTACTGTCTTTCAGGGCTTGGCTTCTCTCTTCCCTGGTGTATGGTGGGGGCTGGTGGTTGCAGGGAGGAGAATGCCAGCACACTACTTTGCCCTTAATTCCCAGGTGGACACAGTGAAATGTGTGGTGGGGGCTGGTGGTTGCAGGGAGGGGAATGCCAGCACACTGCTTTGCCCTTAATTCCCAGGTGGACATAGTGGAATGAGGTGCTGGATCCCCAAGGATGTGGTGCTGGGTCTCCATGCAGTGTCAGACTCCCATGGATGCAGTGTTGGACCCCATAGATGCAGTGTCAGATCCCATGGATGGTGCTGAAACTCATGGATGCAGTGTTAGATCCCCATGGATGGTGTTGAAACTCATGGATGCAGTGTCAGACCCCATAGATGCAGTGTTAGATCCCCATGGATGTAGTGTTGGACCCCATGAATGCAGTGTTAGATCCCATGGATGGTGTTGAAACTCATGGATGCAGTGTCAGACCCCATAGATGCAGTGTTAGATCCCCATGGATGTAGTGTTGGACCCCATGGATGCAGTGTCAGATCCCATGGATGTAGTGTTGGACCCCATGGATGCAGTGTCAGATCCCATGGATAGTGTTGAACCCCATGGATGCAGTGTCAGACCCCATAGATGCAGTGTTAGATCCCCATGGATGTAGTGTTGGACCTCATAGATGCAGTGTCAGATCCCATGGATGGTGTTGAACCCCATGGATGCAGTGTCAGACCCCATCACTCCTTGTCCTGTCACTGCAGTTCCTAACACAGAGTCCCTCTCTGGCTCCTTCTAGGCCCTTCAGATATTGAAAAGTTGCTCTGAGGTCTCCACACAACCTTCTCTTCTCCAGGCTGAACAGCTGCAACTCCTTCAGCCTGTCCTCATAGGGGAGATGCTCCATGGTCTTTGCAGAAGACCATGAGTATTGCATCTCCCCTGCCCAGAGATCCCCAGGCCACTGAGGAAGAAATAGCTGGAAAAAACTGGAGAATTGCTCAAATTTCCCAGTAGCCCAAACTATGGGAAGGTGTTTTCAGCAGCACAGCACACACTGTTTGCAGGAACCTTCCCCTCCCCTTGTGTTGATCAGTGACTACCAACACTATTTGCTGTGCTCTATTTTAAAGCATTGAACATTTAATTATAAATGGCACAATAATCCATGGCTAATGAAGTACAGAGCCCTGTGGATGCAGCGGATGCAGTTTGCATTAGCTGCCTCTCACTCCTGACAACTTCATAAAACCCTCGTTACCCACTGCCAGCTGGGAGAGAGGTTAGATCCCTGTTTAATAAGTAATTTCTAATGAAAAGTTTGGGGCTGGTAATCAAGGAAATGCACTGGCCGTGGTTGCAAGTGTTTATGAGGTTCCTGGTGAATGATTCCTCTGCTGTTTGTGCTGCTGTTGCTCAGGGTGGGCTGGTGGGGAGAAACCTCCTCACCCCATGTGAGGGTGGTGAGACACTGGCACAAGTTGCCCAGGGAGGCTGTGGCTGCCCCAACCCTGGCAGTGTTCATTCCAGGTTGGATGAGCCTTGATCAGCCTGATCTGGTGAGGAGATGTCCTTGCCCAGGGCAGGGGTTGGGACTAGATGGTCTCTAAGGTCCATTCCAACCCTTAAATTTTATGATTCTATGATTCTGTGAACTCAGTAGCAAAATCTCCAGTGGGTGAGAAAGCACAGAGAAAAACTCCTTCCTCACCCGCTGTGCCCAGGATCTTCATGGACAAACCCATGGATCAGCCACTCTCCAGCAGCACTGTTTCCATGATGTGGCAGTTTTATAGCAGCACCACAGACTGGAGCAGCCTGATGGTTTCTTTTGGTTCTAACCCAAAATAAATGTCTCATTTCTGATCTAACTGGAAGCATTATTTTTCAGGGAAAGACCAGTCTCTGCCCCACCACAAAAGGCAAACTGCCCATGGAGAGAGGGTTGGAATGAGATGAGCTTGAAGTTCCCTTCCAACCTAAATCACTCCATGATATAATTCTATGATATGACCATAATAATCCCATAAATTTCATCTGAGTGAATTAAGCCCAAATTGATGCTCAACGTGTTACATAGCTCCGAGATTTCAGTCTGGTCAAGAAAGAGGATATGTGAGGATAAAGGGGATTTTGTGATGCATTTTAAGGCAGAGAAAGGAACAAATGCTTCCCTGATGGAAACAGAGCTGTACCATGTGAGCATCCACCACAGCATGGAAGCAAACCCAAGCCTAACCCAAACTTGTCCCAGTGCATCCCAGACTGGGGCAAAGCCTCCTAAAGCAGCTGCTCACCCCAAATGAAGAAACCTCTAAGAAAAATCCTAATAAACAGAAGACTTTCTCCCCATGCCAGTAATTTAAACCTGAGGAGCAAGGAAAGAGAAACCACACTCCCATTATTTCAGCCCCGCTAAGTTTGGTCAGTGGGGTTGAGCTTTTTCATTAGACTCTCTCCTGCCATAAGTAATTTTCCTTAATGCCTTGAATCACTCTCGATGCCACTGTGGTGTGCCTGTGGCCACGTGAAGTATGAGGAGGTCACAGCTGATGTGTCTTCCTTGGGATGGGGTTTCATTAAATGGGAGTGACCACAGAATTTAACGGAGGAGCCTGGCAACATTGCCCACTAATTGCTTTACTGTGCTTCTGGTGCCACCACAATTTCCCCTCCTTGGTATTGGGATTTGTCTACTCACTCCAGTGCCCTCTGTTGGGATTGTTGGGAGCTGTGGCCTCGTAGTGTAAATATGGATTTTCCCAAGTCTTCAACATTTCTTCAGTGTTGAGAAGGAGGCAGCTCTGCCCTGGGAATGTCTCAGTGCCAGGAAGCATCTGTGCCTGGAGGATCTCCAGCTCCATCACCAGTGCTGAGCAGTGACTGACTGGTGACACCTCCCAGCAGGACAACCCATTGCCAACGTCACTGGGCCCATTTCATTGCCAATGTCACTGGGCCCATTTCATTGCCAACGTCACTGAGCCCATTTCATTGCCAATGTCACCGAACCCATTTCACAGATGGGGAAACTGAGGCACTGGCAGGGAATTGCCCAAGGACACTTCACAACCTGATGTATGAAAACACCAAAGCCATGAAAACACACCAAAAAGTGAGGCATTGGCATTGTATCCTGGCAGCTCACAGCACCTGCAGAAAAAGCCTTTAAGGTGAGCAGAGCTGAATGTCCCACGAAGTCCCTCCAAAGCAGCAGGTGAACCAGGCAAAGCCCCAACTAAGGGATGACAGAACTGGGGACAAAACACAACCCCTGCCCTGTGTCCCCAGCCCCACAAGAGGCTGCTGGGAGTCATCTCTACCAAGCAGTGTTATGGCTTGTTTTGCTTTAACCAACTCAAATCCATCTGCTCTATTGTGCTGTTTCTCTTCCTAAATCTTGCATTACATGGAAAGTCTTTCAAACCGTCTGCGCAGGAGGACTCGATGTGGTTTCCAGGGCATTTTCTGTTTAACTTGCATTAAAGCATAGCGAAGAGTTACAAGTGCATTAGTGGTCCTGCTCCCAAATTGCTGTTATAACCTTTGCCCCCAGCCAATCAATCTTGCTGACACCCATTAAAATGAGCTCATGGTGCCGTTTTTATGGCCGGATTAAGTGGTATATCTGTAGCTCAGGCAGTTCTATAAGGGCGTCACACTGCTAATGATTTCTTTATTGATCTTTAATGATTTCCTACATTAGTACAAGCAACATTAGCCTCAACAACATGCTCCAGGACGGATTGACTAAATAATTCACTGCAGCAAACTGTGATCACATAACAGCACATTCCTCCTTTGTGTTAAGAAACGGGGGGAAAGTGCATAATTATATTCCCCGATCAAGGACAGAAAGCTGTTCATCCCCTCTGATTTCTCCTGGCTGTCCTCCTCAACACCAACACACCAGGAGAAGGAACTTTCCTACCAGGTGTTAGTGATCTCCCCCAAATCACTCACCAGGAGAAGCAATGTATCAGTGTGGTTGAGGCTTTGCTCCACTTCTGCCTGAGGAAACAGCACCTGAGGGTTGGGGGAGCCAGGAGGAGTCAAGCTCTGGTGGGTTTCGGCATCAGGGACTGTTGTCTCAGAGGGGACATCACTCATGGAGGATGTAAGGAGCTGCCACTATCCCAGCTGTACCCCTGCCCACAGACTGGTGTTTAATGGGCCACTGGTGTTTAATCTGAAATATTAAGATCCCAAACCCCAGGGCTTGGTTTGCATCCCACATGGGTAGCAAGAAGTTTGGGAGAACATCCTGCAAGGGCAGGATCTGCTGGAGGCTATGGAGCAAACCTGTCCCAGCTTGCTCTACTTGCCTTCAAGTGTGGCTGGAACAGAGACTGAGATGGTGCAGAGGTCCTTGATGGACTGAAATGAAGTTTTAAAATCTCTGGGATGTATCTGACATTCAATGCTACCTGGAGGAAGGATGGATGGAGGGAGGGATGGATATTTCCCTGTGCCACCAACACACACAGCATAGGGGGGATGGTTTAAAGGGAACCTCTCACCAAATCCAGTTATAGAGGAGCACCCAGGGCTACAGCCAGCACAGACATCCCTCCTGGCAGAGCAGCAGCAAGAGTAGTGCCAGGGCCACGGCAGAGTCCTGGCACCAGCGATGAGTGGAGCTGCTGCATGGCCAGGAGCTGCACAGCACCAGCCTCTCCATCCACTTCCCAGCTGCCAAACCCCAGGGAAGCCCTTTAAAAGCTGATTTTGCAGCATCGCTTCACTATTTCCTTGATTCACCCTACTCAAGAGCTCCTTCCTTTGACAGCACACCAAGGATTGAGGCCAGGATGGGGATGGTTGCTCCCTGCCAGCCACCGGCCACGAAACCAGCCCACATGGCTCAGGATGCATTGGAGGTCTTGGGTGCCATGAGAAACCAGTCTGTGACCCACAGCCTTCCTGCTGGGAGGTAACGGGGAAGCTCTGGCCCCGCTGTTTGACTGGGGAAAGCACTCAGTGGCGTGGGTCAAATTCTCCACGGGTGCTGGCTCAGAGCCAGATGAGGCTAGGCATGCCACAGTCTTCATTAGCGTAACTGGTTGCAAACCACAGCTCTTGACCTGCAAATAGAAATGATTTCTTCATTAATGGAGATGTCAACAGTGGGGAACCTGTGGTTTCTAATGACACAGCCATTTTCATCCAGTGTACAAACAAACTATCAAGAAAACAGAAAAACACAGCCTTCTCCCCTCTCCCTCAAGTCAATACGAGGATCTTCCCCTTGAAATGCAGATTCTGAGGTTCCACAGTGATGGAACTCACTCCTACAGAGTGGCTAAGTTGAGCGTCACCATGACTTACCCAAGTTGGCTATAAAACCCCTCCTTGATGTTACCACCAGCACATCAGTGATGGGAAAGGATCCAGGATGTCATCTGCAGATGTCATGGCTTGGCAGCCCTGCAGAACAAGGCTAGAGGGACACAAGGACACAGGGTGGTCAATAGGGGCTGCTTTGGGAACCTTGGCTGTGATTAACGTGGTGTCTTAACGATGCTCCTATCCCCACCACCCCAGGGAGGTGTTGGGGGGAACAGACTGTGGGTGCTACAGAGACCTTGGACTTTCATGTGGCTTATCTAAGCATCCTAAAAACTCACAGTTGACACCAGATCCTGGGATACTGGAGGAGTCACTGCACTCAGTGCTCTCCCCAACCCACACTTGTCTGGTGCTTGTTCAACAGGAGCTAATGTCTTCACTGGGTGACCTCAGTCCTAGAATAAAGCCTTTTTTTTCAAGCCTTGGTACAGATGAACTGCCTAAACAAATGAGGCTGCTTGGATGAGTCCAAATTAGAAGGCAAAAAAAGCCAAACCGTGGCTCTAAACAAATAAACAAACTAAAGCAAGAGTTCGTTTGCATCCCTCAGCCCTCAAACCAACCACAGAGGATATTCTGGGCTGACACGCAGAGACAGTGTCTAACACCTGGTCTCAACCTTGCTGTCAGGGCACCCTGAGCCCCAAATATCCAAATCCCTCCCCAAAAAACTTGCCCAGGGCCGTTTCCACCTTGATGCTGAGGCACAGAGGACGCGCTCGTTGCTTTAATTGCTGTTTGCTGGAGCAAAGCACCTCGGGCAGCGTTGGGTTTGTATTGTGCCAACTGGAGCTGCTTCATCCCGGAGTTGCAGTTGGTGGAGGGTGTTTCACTGTGGCCCCATAAGAGAACATCACCTGAGCATCTCAGCAGTGGTTCAGAAATGAGAGGCAAGTTCTAGCTGTGTGATCATGTGGAAAAAGGAGGGAAAAGCCCCAGCTGTGCTAAGGAGAACAGTCTCTGCTTAGTTCATTTATTTATTTGATTTATTTTGTTTGTCTGAAGGGATTTTCTTCTCTTTAAAGCCACCCTGGGTGGCTCAGCGTGCAGGATGGCAACGCTGCAGCCTCAGGAAGAGAAAGTGAAGTTTCTACAGAGAAAGAATAAAGTAAAAAAAAAAAAGCAAGAAAACAAACAAATAAATCCCACCGAATCAGAGTACCCAGGCATGGGACAGGCTCAGACCAAATCCAGCACTGCCAGAGGGAAAACAGCACTCAGTCCCAAAGAGATCCACATGGAGAGCTTGGAGCAAAGATGTAATCCCAGTTTCATGGGGTGTAGCTCCATCCCTTCCCATGCAGACATCCCTAGTGTCTCCAAAAGCCTTTTCCTGCTGGTGAAAACCCCTGTGGATCAGAGCAAGCAGCTCCTTGGAGCTGTCTGTGCATATTTACAGCACGAAACCTATGTCTCTCCTGTGGGCTGAGCAGAAGTTCAATCTTGTGGGTTTTCAGCCCTTTAGACCCCAGGAAAAGCTCACGGGTGAGCAGGCAGGATAGGCAGGCAGGATGGGCAGGCAGGATGGGCAGGCAGGGATCTGTGTCCTGGGGAGGGAGGACAGTGCTGGGAGCTCTGACTGTGCTTCCCATGTGGCTTTAGAGCCTTGAGCCACTGCTGGCTGTGGCCTGTGGCTCTGAAAGCAGAGCCACAAATGACTCCTTGCCCCTAATGCCAATTGACAGGAGGTATTGAGGCTTATCACCATCCACACCATCCCTGGGCTCAGTTCACCTGCACATCCAAACCTGAGCCCTCCAGGAGCTCCTGGTCCCATCTGGGAGCATCCTCGAAGGATCCAGCTGGAGCCTGTGCTGGGAAAAGCCCTGTCAGCATCCACCAGGTCTGCAGCAGCAGGACTGGGGTTCCCATCCCATGGGGCACCCATTCCCCCCCGCGCACCCTGCACCCACCAGCCGAGCGTGGGGCTTTGTCTCCCTCTAGTGCACATCGCTCCAGAGCCGCTGGGCCATGGGAACTACTGGTCAGGGCACCCCTGGACGTGGCCAGAGCCCCAAGGTTGGGGTTTGCCCATCAGGTGGGCACTGCACCCATCCTGCCAGCATCCCACAGCACCCACCAGCAATGCCACTTCCCCAGGGTGAAGCTTGCAGAGGCATAACAGCAACACTCACGGGTCATCCAGCGTGTCCAGCTGGTCCTGGCACAGGGGAACACATCCAAGGGGAAGCTGAAGTCCTCTTAGGGCACAGTTTGGATACAGGACCCCAAGAAACCTCCCACCTGAAGCAGCACCCGGAGATTTCCACCCTCAGTGATGCAACCGGGAGAGTTTTATCGTGTCCCCACGCACCTTCTCTATTGACTTTCCCAGTTTGTCCTGCTAAACAAATATCCTGGCAGGGGCACAGGGTGACTGATTATCCTTGCATGGCAATAGCTAATCCACTGATATATCTATTATTCATTTATTTTTCTATTATTCATTTATTCACTGGGAATTTAGAGGCAATCAAAAAGGCACTCTTGGTCATTTTGCTATAAAAGCATTTTTGATTCTCCTCTCTGCCAACGAGAACTTGTCTCTCTCGCTTAAAATACATTAATGACCCATTACAGGGTTGGGATCTGCTGCCCTGCTTATATACAGGAGTGTCTTCGGAGATTTTGAGATTGATATAAATAAACGGGGGCTTGTTAATGCGCTCATTAAGCAAGGGGTGGGCTGGGATGAGGAACTCAGTATTTTCCACTCCAAGCTCCCCAGAGCCTCTGTGATAGTAGATATTAATGCCTACAAACAAGTGACACACTGGGCTATGCTGCCCTGCAGCACAGCCAGGAGGATTCAAACAGTGCCAGGGATTAACAGTGGTGCAGGGACAGGAAGGTCCTTTCCTTAAGGTCAGGAGAAGTCACCAGGACCACAGAGCTGGGCCATAATTTGACTTTTGCCTTAGGAAACCATGGGACAGTGAGTCAGTGCTCACCTGGCACCAGCCCAGACATTGCCACCACACTGTCCCAGGGTGGGTCACTGCCACTGGGCTGCCCAAACCCTGCACACTGTCTGCTGGAGCAGGGAAAGCACCTGCACAGGGACTGGGTCCCAGCTGTGTGATGACCCCTCGCTTCTCTTTTCCTGTTCCCAGCAGTGGTCACCCCATGAATGGCCTTTCTCTGCTTCCCCCTTTGCTCCTGGTTCGAAATGACACCAGTCCCCAACTCTGCAGGTGTCATGACCCAATGGTTTCTCCACTCCCAGCAGCAGCCTTAGCACAGGTGAAGGGTAAGTGCAGCTGGCAGAGCAATCTCTGCAAAAGTCTTCTCTTCTCCCTTGCCCATGGGAACCAGCCCAAGGCTGCTCAACAGGGCGAGGGCACAACAAGGTCACTGAGAACCCAAAACCTGTCCTTGACCACCAACACAACTTCCCTCAGCTTCACCAGCTGAGCACAGTGTACAGGGTCACCACTGCCCACCACGCAGCCACCTCTGGCAGTTGTGCTTTGAGACAAAGCCAGATGAGGTGGTTCACCAATATCCTACTTCTTCTTTAGCATCTCAGCTCTTCTCCCACTTCCATAAGAAGGATTCTCCCTGCTCACAGGGGAATAGATTCTGCAAGTACCTCAACCCATCACCTGGTCTATCTTCCAGGAGGGCAGTTCACCTCTGAGCAAGAATTACCACAGCAAACCTCCACAGCAGGCAGAAAGTCTCTGGGCTAGTCAAGGCCTGGCAGAAGATGTTAGTTCTTACATTAGTGAAACAGATGTAAAACAAACCCAACAAAATAAACCCAAAGAACCCCTCAACCGAAAAAAGAAAACAACCCCAAACCTCCACCAAAAGGGCACAAGCACTATGGAAAAAAAAATGAAGTTTTTACTGGCTGTGAACGTTCAGGCTCCTGAGCAAGGTCTTTCATAGGTAATTTCTGCTGTAATTAACATCTCTGAGGCTAATGGATCCGAGTTTCAGGGGATAAAGAGCTGCATTGTTACCAGCCCGTGCTCCTGGCTGCGTCCATCCAGGCTGGGGCTGGAGCAACCGGGAAATCTCCACTTTCATCTGCCATTAGTGTCAACCCAGCTGTTATACCCAGGAAATTAAAACTATTCACTGCAGTAAAGTTTTAACGTCCGTGGTTTTATTTGACGTCCTGTGACTTATGGGCTGGACTGGATCCCCCTGCTCTGATACCTTGGATTTATGAGTTTGGAAAAGGAACTGAGTGACAGCCCCCAGCACTTAGGCACTGGGCAGGGAGTGATGCACAGCCCCAAAGTGCCCAGTTCTCTCCATGGCTCCCAGTTCAGCAAACGCAGGGCAGGAGGCAGCTGAGTTTGCAGCTTGGCAGCTCTGTGCTGTCTCTGTCCTCAGGAAACTTCCTGAGTGCTGGACACATGTTGGGGCTGTGGTGGTTTTTCACATCCATCAGTGCTGCTGTGTAGCCAGCACAGAGCAGAGTGTGGTGGGGATAACTGGGAGAAGGGATGAGGATGCCCAGGAGAAGTGACAGGGACACCCAGGGAGAAGGGATGGGGATGCTCAGGAGAAGTGACAGGGACATCTAGGGAGAAGGGCTGGGGATGCTCAGGAGAAGTGAGAGGGACAACATCTAGGGAGAAGGGATGGGGATGCCCAGGAGAAGTGACAGGGACACCCAGGGAGAAGGGATGGAGGTGCCCAGGAGAAAGGACAGGATTGCTCAGGGAAAAGGAGAAACATCATCCAGCACCAGACGTAGTGACAGCCCATTGCAGGAGAGAGGAAAACCCAAAGTGTAGCTCATCCCTGTCTCAAAATGTCCTGTGTGCTTTATTGCCTCTCACCCAGGGGTATCTCCCTGCAAATTTCCCATGCTGCTTCATCCATCAGTGATTTGTACATTTGGGAAGAGAGGGAGGAGGTAGGACCCTGCACCAGCCTCCACCAACCAGAGTTTTCACTGCAAAGCAAGAAAATCAAAACCACATCCAGAGTCTTTGGGAGAATTCCACTCAGAACCCGATATTCCCCCATAGGGACAAGGAGCTCTGAGCTGTAGGAGGGGAACACATGGTTTGGGAGAGCTGAAGAGGCTGCTCAGTGCCCCCAGCTGTGCTGGGAGAGCTGTGGCAGCAGGAGGCTGGAGCTACTGCAGTAGCATCCTGGATTTCAGCAGGCAAAGAAATGCTTAACAGATGGATTTTGCATCCATCCTCGTGGCTCCTAGAATCTCTTCATAAGCCACAATGTGCCCTTAATCCCACAACAAAATCAAGTCAAAGAGCAATTAATATTCTGATACCTGTGGCTAGCTGAAGTGATATAGAGCTGAAGATTTCTTTTTCCATTTCACTCCAACTGTGGTTTTGTTTTTTTCCAGCCATTCTCTGGTCAGTGGTTTTAGGGGCACCAAGGTTCACTTTTGTGGGTAACCTCCACTGTTAGCTGTTGATTTAATTAACTCAGGCTCCTCTGCCTTCTTGACCATACCAACCCCAGCAGGGCTGTGTTTCAAACATAAGATTAAGCTTGTGTTTTTAAGCTTAAGCTTAAAAAAAGCCCTGTGGAATGAATAAAAGACAACTCTGAACAACTGGGCTCAGTGATTCCAGGGTGGTAGGATTGGTTGCTTAGTCCTGAACCTGATTAGCAAAAAGAATTTGTGACTTGGTTCACCTAAACTTGAACCAAGTGTTAATGAATGTGTCCAACAGCAAAAGTCAAGGCACAACCACAGGGATGCTGCAGCAGCTCCAGAGGCAGCACCAAATGGCAGCTCCTGCTGCTTTGCAAAGAACTCAAATTGCACCTCCCAAAAAAAAAAAGGGAATATTAGAGTTTCTGGGAAGATCAGGCAGAGAGAAAACCCCCCAGCCCAGGGAAGAGAGCAGTGCTGCCCCAGCACAGCCTCACACCTGCTGTCCCCATGGGCACTATCTGCAGGTCCAAGCCCAGGTGAGGTTTGGAGGAGAAACTTCCAAGTCCTTCAGGGTAGGAGCAATGAGAAAACAACTACAACAGCGTTTATCAACACAGTCACTAATCTGGAGCCCAGGGAGAAACACAGTCCTCAGTCTCCAGGGAGGGGTTGGCACCAAGAGACTCTCATCAACCCTCCATCCCCTGACCTTCCCCAGCAGCCAAACCCTCGGCCTGGGCAGATGCTGCCTTGTTTTTAGCAACCTCGTTGAAATTTAAATTGATTTGTTATTTATCCAACTGACAACAAAGAGAGAAGAAAACAGTCCTAACTCTGTGCACTGGGGAGATTGGATTCCTGTATCACTGTCAGCTGCATTAACTTACTTCCTGGACCTAAATTCAATTAGGGCAGCATTCCCTAGCATTAATAAATCAATACCAATGCCATTTTGATATATTTTGAATGTCTTTCATTATATATTTCAGGGCAGGGATTAGTGCTGAATTCGAAGTTAATGGGACGTGACAAGGCAAATCAAGTTGGGGAGGTAAAGCCTTTGAGCCGTTGGCTGTAATTGCTTTCTGTTGCAAAAGAAACAAAGAGCTGCTGAACTTTTCTGGCTGGGGAATAATCCCAGCCAGGGACTGTGTCTCTTTACAAGGGGGAAGAGGAGTTAAACACAAGCAGAAAGTCTCTGGTGTTGCAGTAAGGATGTGGCATTGAGTCCCTCCTGCAGCTGCTTTCAGGATGGATTCACACCTTGTGCTCTCTCCCTGGACCTGACTCATATGAAAGGGTTGTGAGCAAATTGAACTGGTTTGGAGGCTCAGTTAGGCAGGGGGAGACAGTGGTGCCACTGGAAAGAATTTGTCCACCCAGACCCTCTGAGTTGTCTCAAAAACCAAGGTGAAAATCCGGCAGCCCAAGCAAGAGAGAAATGGGAGAAGAGCAGGCTCTGAGGAGATCTCATTGCAGCCTTCTAGTCCTTGTAGGGGGCTTATAAAAAAGAAGGAGAGTCACCTAACATGGGCAGATAGATAGGACAAGGGGGAATGGTTTTAAACTAAGAGATGAGAGATTTAGAGGCTCAGGATAAACCATCCTTGGAAGTGTTCAAGTCCAGGTTGGACATGGCTTGGAGCAACCTGATCTAGTGGTAGGTGTTCCTGCTCATGGCAGGGGGTGGAAGTGAATGAGCTTTAAATTCCCTTCCAACCCAAACCATTCTAAGACTCCATAATTCTATGTAAACCTAAATCTACAAGCCAAAAATCCAGTTCCTCAGCTGAGCTTAACCTCACCAAACTCCACAGAGCTGGTTTGGGCTGCTCTGGGTAACAATCCCTTGATGAAAAGGTAAATCTCATCTCCTCCTCACTGAGCACCAACCTTCTGCCTCTCAAATTGATCAGGACAGTGCTGGCTGCAGATTAAATGACAGGCTATCAGTGACTGGAATCCTGTCCATCAATCACTCACTTTGGCCCCTTGCAAAACATTAGTGAAGCAATTTCTCAGAGCGACTCTCGCAGCCCATAAACCAGGCACCTTGCAAAACACAGCGTGCGACTGTTAAAGGTCTTAAAAGCATTTGC
>NW_008689920.1:13516-18331 GCF_000695815.1 Acanthisitta chloris | reverse complement strand
ATCTGGGGATGAATAAAGATGGAAAATAATAGTGTATCGATGCTCCTGCAACTTTGCTGGATTCAGAATTAAAGTTGCTTGGCCCTTCCAAATAGGGATGGCATGGGATACCTCTGGATTTTAGTGCATTGAAAGTGGGAAAATGTGTAGTCTGAGGTGACTTCTGACTCATTCCCACTGAGTTGGTTGCAGTTGTGTCCTTGAAAAGCTGCTGCAGCCTGTACAGAGGATAGAGATACACAGGGAAAGGCCCTGACTCCTCCACCAATACTCTGCTCTGGTGAGACCCACCTGGAATACTGCACACAGTTCTGGTGTCCTCAACGTAAGAGGTACATGGAGCTGTTGGAGCAAGTCCAGAGGAGGCCACAAAGTTGATTAGAGGACTAGAACATCTCCCCTGTGAGGACAGGCTGAGGGAGTTGGGGCTGTTCAGCCTGGAGAAGAGAAGGTTGTGTGGAGACCTCAGAGCAACTTCTCAATATCTGAAGGGCCTAGAAGGAGCCAGAGAGGGACTCTGTGTTAGGAACTGCAGTGACAGGACAAGAAGTGATGGGTTCAAACTGAAAGAGGGGAAGTTTAGGTTAGATATTAGAAAAATTTCCTGTGAGGGTGGTGAGACACTGGCCCAGGTTGCCCAGGGAGGCTGTGGCTGCCCAAACCCTGGTGGTGTTCAAAGCCAGGTTGGCTAAAGCCTTGATCAACCTGACCTAGTGAGGAGGTGTCCCTGCCCAGAGCAGGCGGTTGGGGGTGGCTGATCTCTAAGGTCCCTTCTAACCCTTAAATTCTATGAAATTCTATGATTCTTCCATCTCCACCAAATCCTTCCTCCTCCACCAAAAACTTCCAAACTTCAAAGCATCACAAAATCCCAACGTTTCGTTTGCCAGGCAAAGTCACATTATCCCATCCATAAAATCAAAATATGCTATTAAGAGCAATTAAGAGTCAGTTTTGCCCTTTGAAACCAGGTGTTTCCACTTTCAGGGGCACCATGAGCTCCAAGCATAGGGGATTTATATAGATTTTTCCATAGCTGACTTGGAAAAATAAAATGATTACATGGAAGGAGCCCACTAAAGCATAGCCCCAAGAAGGCAGGTACAGTCCCATCCTTTTGCAATTCATTAGATCCTTCCTCCTCCGGAGGCAGGTGCTGATCAAGGGAAGGGGAAGGAGGTATAAAAAAATGCCACATTGTTGATCAAAACCATCTAGCCCTGACCAAACCCAAGTAGCTCTTTTTCCAAGTGGATTCCAAAGCATCATAAAAAGGCACTGGAAGCATAATGACCTTATAAACCTCAGCCCTGAGTGCTTTTGGGGGCAGCTCAGCTCGGACTGTGCCATCCAGTGAGGTACCCAAAGGAACTTTGTCCCTTAAAGACAGTGAGTTTCAGCTTCCAGGTGATGCAAAAAGTCAAATCAGGTTTAACTCCAGCATGGATCCACATCTTGAGGCAGGATCTGACTGACCCAACCATTCTGCTTTCATAGAATCCCAGAATGGTTTGGGTTGGAAGAAATCTCAAAGCTCATCCAGTTCCATCCCTTGCCATGGGCAGGGACACCTTCCACTAGCCCAGGTTACTCCAAGCCCCATCCAACCTGGCCTGGAACACTTTCCCAAAGGCCTCCATAGGGTCTGGGCTGCCCTCAGGTCCCTTTGGCCCATGTGGGTCTGGCTCAGTGAAAAGCCAAGCAGAGACATTTTGGCCACATCTGTGGCTTGCCAAATTAAACACTGCATTTTCTTCCCACTTCTGAGCAACTATAACGTGGGTTTATAACTCCTGGAGGGTGTGGAAAGTTGCCTGTTGTGGGGTTTTATTTAACTTGGCCATGGAGACCAAAGAAAACAAAATAGATGTTCAATTAACCCAAAGATCTGTGAGGATTTTTCCGTCTCGGTCACAGGCAGCAAACCCTCCTGGCTGAGCTCTGCTCATTGATCTGATGGTAGGAACTAAACCTGGATGAAACAGACCCAAAATAAGATCCAGGCATTTCCAGCATTGCATCCCATGAGGAAAAGCCATGTGGGTGGTGGGTGATGTGTCACCCTCACCTATCCTGGAAGGGCCACCCAACAGTGCTGGTGTATCCATGAGTTTCCTTGCCTGTCCACAGCCTCCTGAAGCACATCCCCCAAATCCTGCCCTTCCCTCCTTTCCACAGGCAGCCAAACCCCATCCTACACCAGGCAGCAGTCAAATCCCAGCCAGCAGCTCTTGGCAGCCACCCCTCAATGCACAAAATGAGTTTATTTCCCCTCCCAACCTTCAGCTTTTATTTTCCAGGCTCTAAACCTTGAGCAGCCTCTGGCACTCAGCAGTCAGCACTGCCTCCCTCTGTGCAGCCTCTCCTGCCTTCCCCATGTTCGTGCCAGGTGAGACCCCACAAGGAACCACCATCAGGGCTGGTTTCCCCCAACTTCCTTGTCTCAGCCTAGTGCTTAACCCACTCCAGTGAGAAGAAGAAGAAGAATCAAGAATGACTTTGCCCAGAGATGTTGCACAACCTTTCAAAAAGCAGAAGCCTCACTTGCAAAGAAACCTGCTCTGGGCAGCCCTGACAAGCCCCAAACCTCTCTGCCCACAGTCTTGAGCAATAATTTAGCCCAGCCACGATGGGGATCTTCTATCTTCATGCTGTGGAAGGTTCAGTTGAGCCCTAGAAGGCTCAAGGATTGCTCATTCATCCAGTTGCCACCTTCTTATTGAGGGTCCTCACCCTGCAACCAGGGCATGATGCTGCCAGCTCACTTTTAACCCAGGGCATGAAGGAGGAGATGCAAACCAAGGAGTGGAAAGCTGGAAGAGGCCACATCTGCCTCCGAGATGTTTGATTTTTCCCTATTTTTAATCAATTAAAGCTGTAAAGGGAATGGCAAAAAGAGTTGGGGCTGTCAGTACCCAGCACAGGAGGAAAACCCCACGTACGAACATGAAAGTTACACAAGGTGTTCGATGACCCAGCGGGAAGGGGAGTGGGGGGAAAAAGTTACACAAGGTGTTCGATGACCCAACGGGAAGGGGAGGGGGGGGAAAAAAAAAAAGGAAAATTCAAACATTCCAGAAATAACACAGGCAGTTCCTGAATTACCATGGAGGCTGCTCCGCTGGCAAACCACCGAAAGCTGCCATAATGCCACAAAAATCAATGCAGGCAGAGCACTGCCAGAACTTTGGCATCTCCTCAGCCTCCTGGGCAGTGTTGCTTCGAGGATGCTCAGGACAGCAGTGGCAGGGGCTGTGCTGGGAGCACAGACACACACCCCCCAGCCCAGCCCTACAGCCAGCACCACCAGATGAGGCTTAAAGTCAAGGTAGAAGTGTTGCTGCATCGAGAACCAGCAGATCCAGGACTGAATAGAGCAGGAAAAATCACTCCACCTGCAATTCAACCACCAACTCTCCTTTTTTTTAGCCCAAACAAAGCTCTTCTCCCCCTCCCTGGAGCAATTTTTTTGCGACTCATCTCAGGGCTGAGCCCATCTCCCCTTTACTTCTTGCCTTTACTTCAGACATGACCTTTTGATTTCTCGGCTAGAGTGTAAATTACATGTCGCCAGCATAAAATATTAAATCCAATTTATATTTAATTATTGATGTTATTATGTATTCCATAGTAATGGCAGCAGGGAAAAAAAAACAACCAAAGTCTCCACCCCACCATTAAATTGCTTGGTTGCATTAGCAGCTTCTTGAGGTTAGATATCTTCCTCCGTTCCTTCTTAACGGTAAGATTGATGGAGATGGGGAATTTTGTAAATAGTCTTCCAGAAATATTTTATCTGATTATTGTACCTATAAAAGGGAGCAGGGAGGGGGGAGAAAAGGCCTTTTTAAACCACTACTAATTATTTGCTCAGCTTAAAGGGCAAACAACTCAGTGAGCTGCATGTGGCTAATGCTCTCCAGCAACCTCACTAGAGGACAGCAGCTCCAGTAGCCCCTGTAGGCAGAGGTGGAGCCATGAAAACCAGGCTGGGTTTCAGAAAAAAAAAGGATGGTGGGGAACCACAGTGGTTTTTCCAGCTGAGATTTAACCAGTCTGTTAAACTTGAGTGTGACACTTTTTACTAAAATATTAATCAATTCTGTTTCGACTTGATTAAGCTAATTTTCTCCCCATATATATTTAATGTTGAAGCCACTCAAGGTGTTTTGTTGGGTTGGGTTTGATTCTGGCCTGATCTGGTGGAAGGATATCCAGCATGGACTGACAAAAGCTCATTCCACAACCCCGAAGTGTCACAAGGTTGAACCCCCCAAATCACCTTCACCCCATGCCACAGCAGCTTCATGTTCACCAAAACACAGCAATAATTCCATTTTCCCCTGCAGCTCCTGTGCTCCCATCAGCATCCTCAGCTCCCCACTCAGCACAATAAAAACAGCATTATCCCCCTCACTTTAAAATTCAAATCAATAGACCAAATGGAGAGAATCCAACTCAAGAAAAGTCAGGACTATCAATTCATCTGGGGACTGACAGCAGGCCACTAAGTGCTCCAGTGTCACTGCACTGGGTGACAACCTTTGGGACCAGCCAGGCTTCAGAGGTGAGGTTGCCCAGGGATGTGCTGGCTGCTCTGACCCTGGCAGTGTTCATTCCACCCTGGATGAACCTTGAGCAACCTGATCTAGTGAGGAGGTGTCCCTGCCCAGGGCAGGGGGTTGGATGATCTGTAAGGTCCATTCCAACCCCTAAATCCTATGATTCTGTGATTCTATGATGAAGGTTTCTCCAGGCCAAGTACATCACAGTGCTGCTCCCATAAAAGACCTTGTTCAGACAAGGTCCTTAATA
>NW_008689920.1:0-13485 GCF_000695815.1 Acanthisitta chloris | reverse complement strand
GCTCAGCATGGACACACATGCTGCCTCTGAGGATGCTCCAGTGGAGCTGCTGGGCTGAACCTGCACAGTGACATCCAAACACTCTGAGTTTCTCTCCATTTCCTCAACCATTGTCTTAAAAGTCAAACCCATCCTGTCAGTGTTTCAAAACAGACTGTTCCCACTTTCTGACTGAAAAGGCTTTCTTTTTTTTTGCTTAGAAATGCTCCTCAGCAGCTTGGTAAAGCAGCCCAGAAACCTGCAAACAGTCTGAAAGAAAACACTTGGAATCTTTTCCTTTCAGTTAGCTGAAAAGCTATACAGGTGTTTCCAGGAACCAAATGCAAGGTCAGATACTGGTCACCCCCTTCCAGCACTGTGCAGAAACACCCTCACACTGCTCCTACTGCCACCTCTGCACCCCCAGAACTGTGATGCCAACTGGGCACCAGCCTGGGTACACGTGTCTTAATTAGCAACTCCTGCTAATGAACATGGACTGTTTATCCTCTTCAATTACCCTCTGTGATGCCCAAGTCAGTTCCAGTAGAGTTCTCTGCCCAGACCTCTGATCCGGCAGCATCGATTCCTTAATCGCATTTGTCCACGCCCTAATCTCTACATTTACTTTAATGGACATTTATATGTATAAATGATGGTGCAGCCCATGGTGTTTCTCAGAAATACTCCCAGAACCTCCAGCAAGTGCCACATACAGGTATCAAGACTCACACACAGGGACACAGAGGGAACTCTACACCTAAAAACATACAGCCTGGATAATCTTCTTGTTTCAATTTCTTTCCTGAAGACCTAAATTCACAGTTCATCAGCACATTTTAAAGGTACACACTGCTGGAGCAGGTCCAGAGAAGAGCAACGAGGCTGGGGAAGGGGCTGGAGCACAAGTGGCATGAGGAGAGGCTGAGGGAGCTGGGGGTGTTCAGCCTAGAGAAGAGGAGGCTCAGGGGAGACCTTAGCACCCTCTGCAACTCCCTGACAGGAGGTTGGAGTCAGGTGGGGGTTGGTCTCTTCTCCCAGGACAAGAGGGCACAGACCCTGCTGCCCAGGGAGGTGGTGGATTCACCATCCCTGGAGGTTTTCAAGCTGAGACTGGATGTGGCACTTAGTGCCATGGTCTGGTAATCACGGTAGGGTTGGACTTGATGATCTTGGAGGTCTTTTCCAACCTATGATTCTATGATGATTCTATGAAGACCCTGCTTGCCTGTTTCCTGAGGATGGTGAGTATCTGTGGGGATGCACAGGAACAGCCACCACCAATGGCACTGCAGAGCAACGAGCACAGGGACAAACCTTGGCAGAGCCACCGTGCCAAGCTGACACCTCCTGTCAAGGCGGTCCATTCCAACAAGTGGAATAACTGTGGAATAACTGCCCCAGGGAGGACTCAGTGTCCTGTGCCTCCTGCATGGGCTCCCCAGGGGGATGAGGATCCAGGAGAGATGGGCACATGGATCCTTCCAGGAGCTCCACTTTGTGCAAGCATCAAGGATGGGACTGAGCCACCCAGTGCGAGGGAGAAACCAGGGAAATGCCACAGCCTGGAGGGAAGCAAAGAACAAGGAACCTCAGCTTGGGTTTGGCAGGGAGAAGGCTGGCAAAGGGAGGTGGATGGGGAGGCTGTAACAAGCAGAGCGAAACGCTCAGAGGGGACTCAGAGATCACGCTCAGCCTTGCTGCACGGACTGAGCACAGTCCTCATCCCTCTTGCTCTGTTCAAACCCATCTGGGCTCTGGAGGCTTCCTGGGATGAAGAATTTTCCCCCTCTCCAGCCTCCTGGGCTAATTTTACTCCGTCTGGCCGGAGCTGCAGCCCCTGGTTCTCGTTACGCCCCCCGCCGCGCACCAGCTCAGCCTCGCAGCATTTTTGCAAAGTTACAGGGTAGCAGAAATATCCTTGTTTTGTTTTTTCCTTTGGCCACTCTGTTGCGCTTCCAAAGTTGGGAAAAAATTACGAAGTAGCAAGAGAGGGAAAAAAAAAAAATACAACCCTAAGAACCCAAACCGAACCCAACCAACACAGATTAGACAAATGCATAAATAGCCTCTGTTCTTTAGGAGTTGATTGTGCTCCAGAGAGGAAGAAGGGGGAGGATTGAAGGAGGGAAGAAATTCAAAATCTAAGGAATTGGAGTTTGTGTATTAAAAAAAAAAAAAGCCCAAACAACTAAAATCTGCACATCAGTGACGCCAGCCCCAGTCAGCCTGTCGTGCTCCATCCCTACGGAGACGACCCGTCGGCTGTGACTCCTCATCACCAGCCCCAACTTGGGGTCCCTGTCCCACAGCAGGGGCCTGGCTAGGGGAAAAAAATCCACTTTTCTTTCTTCTTGCCTCTCCTAGTAGATCCACCCTGGCACTGACTTGGATAGGGCATGAGAGCACGTCCCCATCTCCTGCCACTGCACTGAGTACACAAGGGAGGGAGACAAGAGTGAGCTGAGGGTGATGAATAGTATCTGGGAGAGATGTAAAACATCAGCAAGGGGGAGAACAGGGAGAGTAAAGAAAAGGGAAGGTGCTGGCATGGAAGGAGGGGGGATGACCCTGAGAGGAGGCAAAGAACACAGGTCAGAATGGCTTGATATGTGCTGGAGCTGTGTATGGTGCAGGGGTGAGCTGGTGATAGCTGTGAGTAGAACCAGGAGTTGTTACTAGTCCTGCTAAGAGAGTGGACTTTGAGGAGCCACTGGGACCATGGAAGCCCAAATTCCTGTGCATTTCACATCTGAAAAATCCACGACCCCAAGGGCTGAGTGGGAACCTGAAACTGCTGCAGCAAAGGGAACCGGGGACAGCGCTCGAGCCCTCGAGGTTTTTCTCATTGCAGCCCTTCCCCAAAGGGCCAAACATGTGGAACAGGGAGAGTAGAGCCCAAACCACTACATTTTCCCCTAAAACCTAAGAGCTGAAGCCATCACAGCCCTGGCTGCTGGCTGGGCAGGAGCAAGGTGGGCGCCGGGAGGAAATCGTCCCAGCGGCGGCTGAGGAAGCTGTGGGGTCGGGTCTGGATCCAGCACACAGTCCTGGTTAACACATGTCACAAAACTGAAAGCCAAATGGAGAAGGAAACAGAAGGTGACAGTAAAGATACCGTGACTAACGGGATCTTCCAGGGCTGGTTAGAGGAACTGGCTGTGCCTTGAGGTGGTTGGGGATGTGCTCGAGAGATCCAGGGCCCTGCAGATACCATCAAAGTGCCACCCAGGTGGTTATGAGAATGACAGATAAAGGCATCTGAGCAGGAACAGATTTGCAGAAGTGACACCCACCAGGGCTCAGCACCAGTTTTCAGCCAGGCCTAGTGGTTTCTATGTTTACTCTCCCAGAGAACAGCTAAACCCCAGCTCCCAGACAGCCAGAGAATCCTTCCCAAATCCAGCTCTGGACTAGCACACTCTGACAGTTTCTTAACCCTGACAAGGCTTGGAATGTTGTTGTAGAGGTGCTTAGCATCAACACACCTTTAAAATCTCCCACTGCCAAAAAATCACCTTTCAGTCCTGCACTCAGGTGCCTTTCCCCCACACTTAAACACTCAAATGCTTTTGCATCAGTGCATTATTTATTTTGATGCATTGATCACCTTGCACAAAGGAGGAGAGAGAGCTCAAGGTGCCTCCCAAAAAAAGGGGCAAAGCATTTACACCCCTTGCTCAGCAAAGATCAGCATCACCAAGCCCTCCCAGCACCTCTAGGGGCCTCTGGGGGAAAGATGCTCTGGGCAACTCTCACAGGATCATTTTCCATGGGACAACCAAGATGGGCCATAGCTCAGGAAGACTTACAGCTCTGGAGGGGAGCAAACCTGAGCTTGAATTTCCCCATGGGCCTGAAGATCTCTGTGCAAGAGCATCAGCTCCTGGGTTTGTTCCTCCACAAGGGCTGAGCAGCCCCAGCTTGCTCACAGCCCCTCTCTGCTCCTTTCACCAAAGTTTCACCATATTAAGCAGCTGAACTGCATCATCCAAGGAGTGTCAAATTGGTTTTAAATGGTTCTAATTATAACCAGGAAGTTTTAAAGTGTGTGGGTGGAAAGGAATGCAGCAGATTAATTTAATAGCAGTTACCACGGCACAATAGTCCTTCAATTAAGAGTTCTTTCTGACTGGGTTTCTTCTTTTTTTTTTTTTTTTTTATTTTCCCTGTTAATAATAAATGTCACAAATGAGAATAGACATATTACTTCATCAGATGCTTTGGCATATCTTGTCAACCCGAAAGCCTTTTGTGCAGAAATAGTAGCTGAAAGGGTAATTTTATAGGGCTTAGCACTCACTTAACACTTTAGGGGCCAAAAATCAGGCCCTAGAAGAAACCCAGGAAGCTGCACCTGTTTACATCCCAGCAGAATCTGACTCCACAACCACAAAAAAAAAATAATCCCTCATGTTGCAGCAGAGCTTTGCTATGGTGTGTCAGACACGAGCCTGGCTGGGAGCATCCTGCTGCCAGAGGCTGGAGAGAGCATGGGGCTGGGGAGCTCAGCTTTGCACTCCCAAAATGATCCCACTCAGCTCCTTTAGGTTTTCCAGCCCTGTGAACCCGAATCCTGTGCAAGCTGTGGGGCACAGAGGGAGCAGGACCCTGCTCTGGCTCCCTGTGGTCAGGGAAGAGGCCAGTTTCCTCTCCTCCCTGGCTTTGAACAGCGTGGGGGATCCTGAAATCCAGGTGTCCAGATGGGAAACAACGTGATTCCCAGCACTGCAAAGAGAGGCTGTTCTGGGGGCTCAGGATGTTCTGAGGGAGCAGCCTGTACCCCACCAGTTCCTGCCTGGTGCTGTGATGTGCCCCAAAGCACCGTGTCACCCACTGCTCCATGGGGAGCAGCAAACACATCTCCCATCTCTACATCATGGTCTCATGTCTTTTCTTTGAGCTCCTCTCATTGAAGTCATCAAAGCCCAAAGCTAATGGCTTTACACCTGGAATGCATGCTGAGCTTCCAGCATCAAGCTCCTGCATCCCTGACAATCCTCCCTGCCTTTTCCTCTCAGATCTCAACTGCCTTTCAGGTTTCTCTTTGCAGCTGGAAGTTTTCCCTGGATCCATCTCCAAGTGCTGCAGAGGGGAACCCATCAGACCTGACCCTGTCTGAAATAGCTTTTATTATTCTTTTTTTTTCTTCTTTGAAAGGGATATTCTGGTGCGTAGTGAGGGGGAGACCGCTGGGGTAAGGGAAAACCACGGAACTACCCAACCCAGGCAGTTAATAATGAGGGAGGATGCAGTGGCCACGGCCAGGAGACAAAAATACTGGGAAGAACAACCAGAAATATCTTTAGCAAGAAAACCTGTGGCTGGCAGAAGGGCAGGGAAGCTGGGTGGGTCAGGAGACACCTCCAGGCTCCTGGGAGCACTGGGCAGAGGATGGGGATGAGGGAGGCACAGCCCTGCTGCTGGTATGGATGCCCCACAGACCCCCAATCCCTCTGGGATTGCACCCAGGGGTGGTGTACTGGGAGCCCTGAAGGGAGCAGATCCCTGTCCCCCATGGCATTACCAATGAACCCCAGCTTGGGAATGAGGTACCTACTACAGAACATGTACTGGGAGCATTGGGAGCACTGGGGGGAGCTGAGCACTCTCCCCCCAGCACTGCTGATGAACCCCAGCCTGGGGGCTCAGCAGCACCAGCTGCCTTTTAATATTTAATGATGGTTAAAGTGTGTTTCCCACTCAAGAGGCATCCAGAATATTCTATAGGCCCATGTGGGACAGGGACACATCCCCAGGAGCCACAGCAGCATCACCTTCACCCAGTGCTGCCCCAGCCCTGCTCAGCCCCAGCCCTCCAGCACTTGCCACGAGGTTGGCACTTGCTTGTGGTGCCCAACAAGCCCATGGGAGCTTCTCTGCACACTGCCAAGTGCTGGAAAACAGCTAAGACTGACTAATATTCCCCAAAATCCGGCTATGTCTTTGTGATTTGTGTTCACTTTTGGCCAATGCAATATTGAACCGATGCCTGGAGGGACTTTGGTACTTAAAAACAATGTGCAGGAGGTAAACAGGGAGATTTATTATTTTACTTTTGTGGTTTTGAGATAGTTTATGACACCAGGCTAATAACTCCCAAACCAAAATCTTCATTGATCGGGGGGAAATGTTACGTTATCCTCCCTCTGCACCCAGAGAAGTTGCTCCCCCCTGCCAACCCCTGCCCTGCTGCCTGCTGGGGGTGGCTCCATCCTGGCACATCCCTGGGGTACAACCACTGGGATGTGTCCCACAGCATGGAGGGAAACAAATCCCCAGAGTTCAGACAGCCTCTTGGGGCTCTCATGGTGCTGTAGACTCCTGCCAGGACTGAGAGCAGGAGTGTTCCTCTCCACACTGCCCAGCTCACAGCATCCCTCCCTCCAACCTCCTTCTCCTTCCTGATTACCCCAGCAGGACCACAGGTCCCATCCTTCCCCATTATGGACAGCTAATTAATTGCCACTTGTCACTTTCCCCTGGGGAAGTGGCCACCCCCAGCAATCAATCCCTGCTGCTGATGGGTTTTGGGAGCTCAAAGATATCCCCATCCCATGGGGGATGAGGGAGAACCAGGCTGGCATCTCCATCTCTGGAGTGCAGCCCTGTACCATGGCACCAGGGTGGCTGTGCCAGTGAGCAATGCTCCAAGGTGGCACATTGACCAGGACATTCCTGGGCAGAGCCTGGTGAGGGGAAGAAAGGAGAGGTGAGTGCCCCAGGCCACATTGCCACTGCCTCACTCCACAGTGTTTCTGTGATAGGTACTGTAAATCTGCTTCATTTCGAATTCACAGTTAATGACTGAGGTGCTCTCATCCAGGAAACTCCGTGAGGTTCCGGCTTTTAAGGGCAAAGATGTAACCAAGCAGGAGCTGACAAGAGCTGCAGAGAGCTGCCCCACTCTCCAGGCACTTAAATCTCCAAAAGAAACACCAGCCCTCTCCACAGGAAGGCTGGGATTTATCAACCCAGTAATTTGGGATTTGTGAATCCCAAATCATCCCACCCCATGCCTACGATCCTGGACCGATGGGCTGTACCATGGACAAGGAAGGCTTGGGCAAGGGAGCTCCTCATTTGGCTGGCACCAAGGCCATCCAGCAGGACCCTCCTCATGGTCCCAGGGGGGAAACCAGCTTGGATTTTCCATTTGCCCACCAGCTCACTACTGGCATTAAAGACAAACCGTTGCCATCATTTGAACTATATGATCAGGAGCCTAATTCAATCCAATCCTGCTCATTGTTTGAGGGTTGAGCATTTAGCTGAAACCCTAAGCCAGCCCTGCAGTAATTTGGCTGGGGAGGAATTGATTTTGACCATCAGCACTTTCTCATTTTCAATAGAGTCCGAATGTAACCAGGTTAATTTCTGTTAAGCACATTACCCAGGTACTTTTTGCTCTCCAGCCCAATGATTATGTGTCTGATCTGAAAGATTGTAATTGCAATCTAACAGGACACAAACAGGAGTCTGTGATCGAAAGGAACTGGCCTGAAAGGAAAGCAGCTTCTCTTCTACCTAAAACCCAAACCATCTTCACGTTTCTCCTCTCTCCAAATTTCCCCAATGGCTAATGACTACACACAATAAAATCTGTTCCAATAGGTAAATTCACTCTGATTAATCTTCCAGTGCACTAGTACATCATCCATCTCACTGGTTTAATGTTGTTACTGCAAGTTTGATTTGGTCCTATATAAGCTACAGGTCTAGTTTTCCTCTTTTTTTACCCAAACCAGAGTTTCTGCCTTGCAAAGAGCTTCCCAGTATGGTTGATCCCATCACCTCAGTGGACCCAATCCCAGGGCTCATGGCCATGTGAAAATCCTGAGTGGTTTTCCTGGCCCAGTTTTCAGGAGATTTGCCCATGGATCTGAGATTCCTAGATGAGGGAAATGGGGGCTCCCATTTCCCATGCAAGAGGGGGATGGCTTTAAACTAAAAGAGGATTGAGTTAGATTAGATATTAGGAAGAAATTCTTTCCTGTGAGAGTGCTAAGACACTGGCACAGATTGCACAGAGCAGCTGTGGCTGCTCCATCCCTGGGAGTGTTCCAGGCCAGGTTGGATAGGGCTTGGAGCAACCTGGGCTGGTGGAAGTGTCCCTGCCCATGGCAGGGGATGGGACTGGATGATCTTTACAGTTCCATGGTTCTATGATTCTATGCTGCCATGTGGATGGCACTGCAGCCAGTCAGCCCAGCAGGAGCACAGAAAACCAACCCCACATGTGCCATCCATGCTTACCCCTGTGGCTTCCCCCCAAGATCAGAGGTGGGGAAGGGTCTCTACATCACTACCCAGCTGAGGATATCCATCCCCCCACCCCACAAACCCCCCCCCCAAGGGCTGGGACTGCAGTGAGCACAGCTTTGCCTTGTCTCCAGCCCTGCCTGTACATTATTTCTCCCGATCATCATAACTTTCTTCCGCTTCTAAAGCACCTTTCATCACGAAACAGGATGGAGCGCGGCAGCTGGTGAACAGCATGGAGCTGCAGGCACAGGCAGGGCCGGGCAGGAAGTGGAAGCAGCTCCTGCAGCTGCTGGGACAGAGCAGGAGAGCTGTACTCACGCCACCACCGCACGCAGAGGCCTTATCACAGCCCTCAGCACACCCTCAGCTCCCTCCCGACACGCACAAACCCCATGTGCAGGTTGCACGTGATGGCACCAATGGGACACGTGGCAGATGGGATGGGTGAGATCTTCTGTGGGACAGAGGGGAGAAGGGTTGTCCTGGGCCACAGCTGAGCATTGTGCCCTCCTGGCTGCTCCAGCAGCACCTGCCCCAGCACAGGGACCTGCAGGGTTGACCAGATATGGTGCAGGTCTAAGTTGTGGCATTGCAGGTCTGGATTGTGGTGTGGCACATTCAAAGGGTGGCACAGCACAGTCAAACTGTGGCACTGCACATCCAAACCATGGCACAGCACATCCAAACCATGGCACAGCACACCCAAACCATGGCACAGCACTCAAACCATGGCACTGCATGTCCAAACCATGGCATAGCACACCCAAACCATGGCACAGCACACCCAAACCATGGCACAGCACACCCAAAACATGGCATTGCATACCCAAACCATGGCACAGCACACCCAAACCATGGCATTGCATACCCAAACCGTGGCACAGCAGTCAAACCATGGCACTGCATGTCCAAACCATGGCATAGCACACCCAAACTGTGGCACTGCACACCCAAACCACAGCACACCTGAACTGTGGCACTACACACTCAAACCATGGCACTACACACCCAAACCATGGCACTGCATGCCCAAACTGTGGCACTGCACTCTCAAACTGTGGCACTGCACACCAAAACCATGGCACAGCACACCCAAACCATGGCACAGCACACCCAAACTATGGTACTGCACATCCAAACTCTGGCACTGCACACCCAAACCACAGCACACCCAAACTGTGGCACTACACACCCAAACCATGGCACTGCATGCCCAAACTGTGGCACTGCACTCTCAAACTGTGGCACTGCACACCCAAACCATGGCACAGCACACCCAAACCATGGCACAGCACACCTAAACCATGGCACAGCACATCCAAACCATGGCACTGCACACCCAAACCATGGCACAGCACACCCAAACCATGGCACAGCACACCTAAACCATGGCACAGCACATCCAAACCATGGCACTGCACACCCAAACCATGGCACAGCACACCCAAACCATGGCACAGCACACCTAAACCATGGCACAGCACATCCAAACCATGGCACTGCACACCCAAACCACAGCACACCCAAACTGTGGCACAGCACACCCAAACCAGAGCACACTCAAACTGTGGCACTACACACCATGGCACTGCAAGTTCAAACCACAGCACTACACACCCAAACCACACAACTGCACACCCAAACCACAGCATCACACATCCAAACCACTGCACTCTATATTCAATCCATGACCTTGCACACCCAAACTGTGCCACTGCTCTCCCACAGATTGGTGTCACAGGTCTGGCCATGGTGCCACCACACCCAGCTCAAGCTGCTGCTGCCCCAAGCCAGTGCTGCAGCAGATCAGCCCTGGCAGGTGGGATATGAAAACTGAGCCTTAGGGCTGAGGCACCAAGGGTGGATTTTTGGGCAAGAGAAGTTGATTGATGCCCCAGCTCAGGGCAAGGGACTGGCCACCCTGATGTCCCGAGGTGTCATGTTTAAGTGAGATCCACACAGAACAAGCTCAGCACTGCAGCACCTAACTCCAGCTCCAACTTGGGGTTTTCCTCCCTATCCACCCTCCCTTGCAGTGGGAAACATCCTCAGGGATGGGTCTCACTACCTTGGTGTGTCCTGTGAGCACACTGTGGCCTCTGTCATGCTGGAGCCACAAATATCTTTCTGAGAACAACCCAAACCCTTCCCTTCCCCACTGCCCCATGGTCTGAGCAGCAGGAGCTGCACCCTGAGAGGACTCAGCTCCCTGCCCAGGGCACTGAGCCCTGCAGACCCCTGATAACAGCAGTTTGCTGCAGTGGGTGGGAGATAACCAATGCTTCTCCTCCACCACCCCTCAACCAGGATCTTCCCCTTTGAAAAGGACAAATATAACTGAGATGAGTCAGTTCCTCCGAGCTCCAGCCCCTGTACAATATGTAACTGGAATTTTTCATTTCAGCACTGCAGGGGAGGCATAACTGGAGAAGACAATGGAGTCAGCTCTGACCCAGAAAAGCAGTGCCAACTCTGTGTGCCTGAGAAATAAAAACATTTTTTAATCTAAAAATAAATTAACTGTAAGTGACAGCATGAGGAGATCTGCATGTACTCACTGTCAGCCTGTGCAGGGCCAGTCCCTTGGCACAAGGCAGATTTGGGAGAATTCCCTGCTCTTTCAGGCCAGGTTGGGATTCACAGCTGGACCACAGAGCCAGGGAGACACTCAGCACCTGCACCAGGAACTAAGCTGGCATCAGCCCCAGGAGCAAATCCACAGAAGCCAGGGAAACCTCTCAGGTTATTTTCCAACTGCATTACAGCAGTGAGAAGGGAAAAGAGGCTCCACCAAGCTCAGGGCTTGGCTGGGCCAAGGCACTGACAAACCCATAAAACCCATCCAGCTTCGCCTGATTAGATAAAAGGGTAATGAGGATGCAGATCCTCCGTGGGGCTGAGGATCCTGATGCCACCACTGTGTCACCAAGCAGAGCAGATATCTGGGGCAGCCTCTGCCCTGAGCTCACCCTCCTGCCCTGCCTGCTCCTGGCTTGTGTTTGAAGGAGATATGGAGTGACCAAATGTGTGGGTGTCACAGGTGATGGTCTGAACGCTCCAGAAAATAAAAGACAGTCTAGAGAATGCAGATGGGAGCTGCAGAGGGAGCTGGTGCAGTGTTTGACACATCTGAGAGCCAGGCCAGCAGTTCTCCCTGTTCCCAAAACTCCTCTGAGCCTAAGTGTGGTGACAGCCTCATGGCAGAGGTGGTGGGAGCAGAGAGATGTCAGTAAAGCTGTGGTCCAAGCATGTTTTGACAGCAACATCAACCCCTTTCCTGGCTGCTTCTTTCATAAATCCCCTCTCTACCAGCACCAGTGCTCCCTGTCCTCAGTGTGGTGGCAGTTTGCTCCATGTGCATGGAATTCCAACAACTCCCAGCAAGCAGTGAGGATGTGGAGAGGGCAGGTAAGAGGAGACACCCAAAAAACCAAGCCACACTGGGACAATCCTCTCCTTTTCCTTAGGATATTGCCAACAGGACCATGTAAAAATGTTCTGCCTCCCGTTCCTTGCCCCAGTCTACTCTGTTTTAGAGTTGGGTTTCTTTCTCTCCTTCCAACTTGACTCCTTGCTGGGTAACTCTGTATTTGATATTCTCAATCACTCAGCGTGCATCAGAGTTTGGCAGCAGAAGAAAGTGAAGTTAAAAGAGAACAGAGACGGTTGGGTTTGCCAGGGCTGCCTGCCACGGCCACAGCCCTCATCACTTGGGCTGCGATTCCCTCTGCTGGGAAGTCACGAGCCACAGCTGACAAGGTCGAGTTAGAAAATATCTCACTGTCATCACTTAGTCACCTACAGGGCTTGGAGAGTTTCTTCAAAGACAAATGAAAATCCTGAACCTTTCTGCCTTTGCTGTACAGACAGAAAGACTTTACACAAAGATGCATTTTATGTGCATTACTTATAAACCTTTATAATGACTCTACATTTGGGTTTTAAGGCCATTGCAGCAATATTACGGGAATTCTGACTTTCTTTGCTCAGAGGTGGCAGAAAAACTTGTTTTCTGACAGAGCTGGGGCACAGCTGAGTTCTGGTTCATGTGCTGCCTCCTTACTTTGACTTGACTATCTGCCTCACCCCATTGATTCCTTGGGAAAGAAAAAAAAAGGTTGACTAAGTGTTTACTAACCCATGAAGTCACTTCAGGCCTTCAGGAGATGCCTGTCCAGACATCAGTGTCTGCATTTTGAAGTCTCTTAGGTCACACCAACCCCATGCAGCACTCCAGGCTTGAGGAAGAGTGGCTGGAAAGCTGCTGAGTGGGAAAGGATCTGGGGGTACTGGTCCACAGTGATTGAACATAGCCCAGGTGGGCAAGAAGGCCAAGGGCATCCTGACATATATCAGCAACGAGAAAGACATTGAGGGGCTGGAGCATGTCCAGACAAGAGAATGGACCTAGGGAAGGGTCTGGAGCACAGGGAGCAGCTGAAGGAGCTGCGGAGGCTCAGCCTGCAGAAAAGAAGATCCAGAAGGAACTTATTGCTCTCTACAACTCCCTGACAGGTGCAGCCAGGTGGGGTCAGGATCTGCTCCTAGGGACCAAGTGACAGGACAAGAGGAGATGGCCTAAAGCTCAGCCAGGGATTTGATCATGAGCACAAACAAGTCATGACAAGGCATTGGAATGTGCTGCCCAGGGAGGTGGTGGATTCACCATCCCTGGAGGTTTCTAAGATGACACTGGATGTGGCACTTAGTGCCAAGGTCTAGTAACCACGGTAGGGTTGGACTCAATGATCTTTGAGGTCTCTTCCAACCTGGTTGATTCTATAATTCTACGATTCTATAACTGATGGGATCTGTTTTCCAGGAACGTGTCTTATGCACCATCCCTTCCTCCCCCTTCCTCTGCCGATCCTGATCCACTTGTCTTTGAAGAGGCTGGAGGTGTTGGATCAGGACCTTGAGAACAGCAGTTTTAGGGATCAGATTGTCAACACATGGATGCAAGATCCCGGAAAGAGGATCTCAGATCGGTCCCTTCCAACCTGGTTGATTCCATGACTCTATGAATAATTTCTCCACGGAAAGGGCTGGTGGAGCCACCATCCGCGGAGCTGCTCGAGACACAACTGGAGGTGGAAATCAGTGCCGTGCTGTAGCTGACAGGGTGGTGACGGGTCACAGATGACTTTGGAAGTGTTTTCCAGCCGCGATGACTCTCTGGATATTGGGATAACTCCTCGGCCGCGGGGGGCGGCAGAGTTGCAGTACCACCTCCTGCCCGCT
>NW_008689919.1:64403-70342 GCF_000695815.1 Acanthisitta chloris | reverse complement strand
TATCCTGGTCTTGATACAAAGGATTAAGATTTTTGTTAATAAAAAAATAATTAAATATTCTGTGGAATACTGTGCAGTATTTTTCTCTTCCTGTGACAAAGAATAGTTTAGCATGCCTTTAGTTTTTCCAGTTTGCCAGTTCTTGCATAGAAATACATATACCCTGGGTTTATTTCATCAAATTTTTACTCACTGACAGTATGAAGTTAAATAGCAACTTTAATATTCAGTTTCCATCAAACAGCCTAAAATATCCTTTGGGGAATGGAAATCTAAAGGGAATAGTATGCATCTATCAATTTTTCAACCTTATTGAAGCTTGGAACTTAGCCCAGATTTATAGTGATTAATTCTCTGCATCCAAAAGTGTCTAAGCTTCACTTCAACTAAAATTAAGGATTCGCATTCTCAATGGCACTTAGAAGCTTTCATCCATTTTAAATTAAACCTAAATGGGAGTTAGCAGCCTAAGTGACTTTTTGAACCTCTGTGTAGGTACATAATGTAGAGACCAAGAAGGTGAAACCCCTGCCTACCTGCCTAACTGTCCCAGCACCAAAGATGCTGTATTTATATTAGGAGACTTCACAGACTGAAGTTCTACTACCTCTTATATTTCATGGCATGACAATACCTCGGTTTATTCAAGGTTTAAAAAACTCCTTGTGTTTCTATCAAAATTCCCCACTTAGACTACCCCTGTGCACGCCATCAGTGCAAAGCCACACCATCTGGTGCATGAACAAATGAGCAAAAGACAAATTTTAGACCCTTAGCCGCAACCTTGGTCGTCTGCTCCCTGGGAAATTCACCAGGACTATGAGAATGGTTTAATAAGAAAAAAAACTGGATTCAAAGGTGGCGCAAAAGAGATGGTTCATGGTTTTTTAGATACAGTTTCAGTAGAGGACCCTGGATTTTCAACTTATTTTGTACACTTAGACTTCTCACCCACACTGCCCCTAAGAGCCAGGGATACTGTCCAAACTCATCTTGCATGGGACTTCTGCAGCCCTGTTGTGACATCCATGCAGAAAAGAATGAGATGTGGGGACAGGAAGAGACTAGGCAAGGATTCCCCAGCACTACATCTTGCCATCCTGGGTTACAGTCTCTCTTTAAGGAAGAGAGCCTAAGATTTTCTCACTAACAACCCCTTAGTAACTGCAACTGCACTTAATGTCAGGCGTATTCCTTTCCTTCAAGAAGCATGATCCCACAGTTTGTGGTAAGTCATAGCCTTTAAAGATCTGACAGAAATTGTCCTAATCCTAGCTTTTATGAAAGCTTTTTATATTTGATGCTATGAGAAACTTCACTGTTAAAGTTATCAATTCACAAAATCCCAGGCTGAGACTATTTTCTGCCACTTTTCATATGGGTGTTCCAACCCAAGGATTTTTATGTAAAAGATATGGTCTGTTGCTAAAATTGCATACACAACTAAGTTCTAAGGTGAGTTCAAACTGACTTATTTCTTTGATCTCAGGTAAACAACCAAATCTAAGCAAATGGTGGATTTCCAGATACAACTGTCCCATCTCTTCCATTTCCACATTTACCTACTTAGTACATAGATCCTATATATACTCTTCAATAAATGTTTAACTTTCCCCACTGACTACAGAAGAATCAAAAACCTGGCACAAAACTTTTAATATCAGTTCGAAAGATAGATGTTTCATTTTCAGCTGTGGTAATACTCAACAGGTGAATATCTGAAAGGATAAACTTCTACTCTATCTGGAAACTTTCTTGTATGTGTCAGGAGATGATGAACTTAGCTCAGATCCTGGAAAATATACCTGCTCAAAAGTAGCATAATTTTTGTTTCCCCTTCCTTCATAACTCAGTAAGAAAGGCCTATTCATTTTGTAGGTCTCACAGAAAGATCAAAGGTGGATTGGACTTACCGGCTGGTTTTCATTCAAAAATCCCCAGAAGTTAATATTTTCAGACTGAAACCATTCACAAAGAGAAAGCTTCATTATTAATTCCTTTTTTAGTTCGGGTTTGTGTTTAATTCATTTGAGTGCAAGGTGAATACTCTTGTTTGTTTCTTTTGACCTTTACGCTTTTTAATAAATGAAGATATGTCATGTGTTCTTCTAGGCAAACACAGTGCCCACAGTATAGAGGTGTGTAAGAAAATTGGTTTTCATGATTTTAAGTCATGCAAACCTGGACATCTGCTTTGTTTCTATTTGCATTTCTACAAAGCATTCACAAGTGACCAGCTGTGTCTCATGCCAGGTGTCTCTTTCAAGTGGCCTCATGGAGTTTGCCCTATGTGAGTGTGTGATGAGGGAAGGACACAGAATCTGGGTGGTTGCAGTAGAGCCAGAAACAATGCCCATGGTTGTCCAAATAAAATTGACTGAATTAAATGGATTAAATAAATTCACAGATTTTTGTCCCACTTCTGGCTGAAAACTCTCTAATATGGAGATTTCCCTCAGGATGGATATGCTGACTTTTACCTATTTCAAGGTACAACTCCAATGAGGAATCATGGCAGTAATTCAAGCTGAAGTAAGCTTGACAGTCAGAGAGAAAGTATCAGTATAAAATCCCACTAGGCTGCACACAGCACATTACAACACACAAGTGCAGAAGATAAATGAATTCTAGCATCACAGACTGTTACTCACATTTGGCTGAAGCCCTGCTTTCCTTTATACAAGTGACCTTGTATAAAATATGTATTGCACAGAACAGATAACATGACAGAACTCTGGCTAACATCATTACTATTTTCTTGCAGCTATGGACAGGAGAAAGAAAGACTCTTGAATAATGTTACCTTTTCAAGATATAAGGTGGGAGGAAACATCAAAATCTTGGTGGGACATTCCAGCCTAGTTTAGTGCTCCTAAGTATCTGAATGTACCATTTCTTGTAGATAGAAACAGGAAATGAATGCAGACACCTCAAGCATAGTCTTAAATCAGTTATTAAATAAAGTGTAGGTGTTTCAATGTCTGAAATACCTTTAGTGAGTCATAGGATTAAATCTACTAACAACCAGTAACCAAAGCAGCAACAGTGAAAAGGCAGCAAACTGACAGAGCTGCAGAAAAACACATTTCCCAGGATCTCCTGTACCCATGCTGACATCCTGGAGCAGCTTCTCTGTAGGCCCTGTCAGATACTGGAAGGTTGCTATGAGGTATCAACCAACTAAATCTCTCCAAAATATTTCATGCAACCAAATATTTCCAAAATATTTGGCAAGCCATTGTGCCCTTTCTGATATTTTAAATACATGAAAAATAAGGTACCTGAGGTTAAAGCAGATGAGAAAGTAGACAAATTCTATTGCATAGTATGTAAACATGCACAAACTGCATAAATTCATGCATTAGAAGTCTTGCAAATGGTTCTTTAATATTTTTTAGCAGAAATATATTGGAATATTTATACTGCTTGTCATCTTATTTCACTGTCTTAAAGAATTTCTAAGTGTAAACCAGAAAAGAAGTACAGGCAGTAAGGCTTTGTTTTTCAGGAGCAAGAAAAAAAAATTATCTTTGCCACTGATACAGTGAAATTAATCTTGCAGCTTGGATTCATGAATATTCTTCCCAGTAACCAAAGAGAAGTGGAACTCATGAACCTTAGTATTAATTTTAAAAAATTTTTTCATTAGGTTGTTTGTGTTCGTACTGATTAAGTATCAAAACTTTACTAATAAATTTACTTAGGTTATCCAAGTAAAACCCCCTCATTCTTCAGCAAGACACTTAAAAAAAGAATGAACCAGAAAGCTGGTTAATTAAAACCATTAACTACTCAACCGCATTCAGATATTTAGCAAAGGGATTTCCACATATGAATATAACTTTAATATCGCATCTTAACGAACCTCTTAACAATAATTGTTAACATTGTTGGACATTGTTGCCTCGTTCTACTTGTTCATGGACCATGCAACAGGGATCTAAATACCCTGGCAGGAAGCAGCCTTCACTGAGTTATTTTTTAGGAATTATACAAAGTACAATCAACTCTATTATCTACAGTGGCACTTAATAAAACACAGGTTTATTTGAAGCTCCATTTTCTACTGTGCAGCTTGTCAGTCATGTTAGATTATGGTACTCTGGAAAATGTCAAACAGAAATTTGAATATGCCTGAAGCATGTCACATGCAAAAATGTTTCCATTATAAGCCTTTGATAATAGCTGGGGGTTTTTTTCTTAGAACAAAATTTAAGTATTACTTTAAGACTTGAAAATGTCCTTTGTAATCCTGAAATTATAGACAGTCAACTGAGCCAAATCTGCACATTCCTTCCCCACTTATGAGGATTTAAACGAATATATATTGTGTAATAATTACCTATTTCTGTGAAAACACTGTGCATTTCTTAATGTGAAGTGGAATGTAAGCATCAGTTTGTATTGTCAAGTCAGATTATCTGGCACTCATTGATTCACTGTGGTATATGATATCCACCATCCCTAAAGTTATTATGCTTATTTAAATGCTGCCTCCTCTCCACTTCCATCCAGGAAATGTATTCTTTCTATTGTCAGTACATCTTGACAGTTGCACAAACAAGCTGAATGAGTTTTGGGAACTTTTTGTTCAATCACTTTCCTTTTGCACAATCTTTGAAACCTCTTGAGTATCCAGATTTTAGGAGCCAAACCTCTTGGCTGGATTTAGAATAAAGCTCAGCTATTACCACAGCCTGCTGGAATTTACATGTTCTCACAGGCTCAGGATTAGACTGCAGGTGCTTAGATACAGTTTATTAGAGCTAGGAGAACTGAAAACATCTCTCAGAGCAACTGGTAAAACATACTTAGTAATGTGCACTTCCTGACAGTGTTGCTGCTCCTAGTTGTGTCACCGAGAGCAGAATGTGCTCCTCCAGGATCACCAGTGGTCTCTCCATACTCTGTCTTTCAGAGGGGATTGTTTGTTTTGCAGAGCAGCTCAGCAGTGACTCAACCAACTGGGCCAGGAAGGTCGTTCTTGCTGAGTAAATATTAAAGTAAGAGGCAGATTTTGCATGTTATCATTTCACAAACTAATTTAACACACATTTGACTATAAGCCTGTGATGGATCCTGAGGGCTCCAGTGTAGAGTCCTAAATGGGAATTTTATCACTAAATTTCTTGAAACTATTCTTCTTTGCTTAAAATGTCTTGTTTTCTTGTTGCTTTAGTGTAGTTGATAAAACTATTAGTGAATTGCAGTAAGTGCATAAGACTCAATTGTTGATTAGTCATTGTGAGTAGCTGTTATCATTATCAATGGTGTCATACACCTGCATTTTAAAGCAAAATCTCTTGTCCAGTTCCTAGTATCCACCAATCTATTCACTAAAATTAAACTATTCTTCATTTTTATTCATTTCTCTTGTATTTTGGCCACAATTTCTGCTCTTCTAGAGGAATACTGTACCTGCTTTCCCCCCCCCCTTCCAGGTTTTCTGTTTCTACTACAAAAATTTATAAGGTAAAACCAAATCAAAACAACAAAACAACTAGAATCTTCTTATTCCTGAACATTTAACTGGAACATTTAGCTAGGAAAAAGAAATTGGGTCCTTATGTATGCTCCTATTAAAGAAGTGCTTAGGTTCTTCAAACACCTTTGTATTCTGTTTGATCTTTCAGAGGAGTACTATGACAAGAAATCTATGCTATTGACAATGTTCATTAATTTTCATAACATCTTGCCTAAATTCCTGCCCTGGGTAATGAGAAAATAGCCTGATCTAAGCATAAATCCAACAGCTGCTGAGAAGGAGTGGAGGGTGTTTTGGACACACTGAAATTGTGTGCACTGTCTCTGGGAGCCTCAGGATTGTTCCCAGATAAGTATGGGCAAAATATTGTCTCAGTCCTAAAAAGACCTTTTTATTGTCAGTCATTTTACATATCTTCATGAGAATTAACCAGTTTATTTATCTTTTGGTTGAA
>NW_008689919.1:37483-64379 GCF_000695815.1 Acanthisitta chloris | reverse complement strand
TCCTGCTTTTCTTATCACAATACAAAAATAACCTCTTTGTCACAGTATTTCTATGGTATATATTCCTCCAGCTTTCTTTTTTAATTCTTCTTTCACTGCACTGAAATGAACGGTATGAAGGTTAGTCTTTATTTTCATACATCCCAGCATGAAAACTAGTCTTTATTTTCCTTATGTTTTTCACTCAGCATGAGATTGTTTTAGTTGCATTTATTTTCTCATGCTTTATTTATAGAGGAAAATATCTGTCTTAAAACTGGCGTGTGTCTTGGTCACATATCTCATGATTAAGTCTGATGCTTAAGAAAGAGACAGTCTTTTGGTAGGAAGGTTAAACATGCAGAGTTGTCTGAATGAAGAAAAGGGAGGGTATGTTTGTGTAGCTCTTCAAGCTGTGAGATGGTATACCTCTGACCATACCAGGGCTGGGGTTTTTTTGCAGCAATAAGATAAGGTAAAAAGGAAAAAATTTTAGAGAGGTAAATATCCAGGGAGTCGCCTATCCAAAGTCTAATTATGAATATGAAATTATTAACTTTATCTTAAAAATAAAATAAGCAACATGTTATATACCTTATTATATAATTTGAAAATTTCACTTCAGGAAAAGAAGAAAAGAGAGCAAAAATTCACCCTTGAGGTCCTGTGTTTCAAAAATCTTGTTTCAAAAATCTTCTTTCTAAGGCAACACACACACACACACACACACACACACACACGCAAAGAAAGTCTTGGTAACCTAGAAGAGATTGGTGATAGATATTATGTGGTAAGAGTGAAAGATACATTGAAAATAATTTGGATTTAAGATGATTATCTCATTCTGATAAAACAACCTGATATCAGTGTACATACACATAAAACATATATGGATAATTTATTTTCCCTTGGTGGAAAATGAAAAATTCAAGAGAGTATTAACACTTTAAAAGTTGCTATCTTATAACTCTTTAATATCTTGGCAAGACTGCTAAGCAAGCTGATATATCAAAATGTTTATCAGTAATAAAAAAGGTTCTGTTTTCATTTTGTTCTTTCCCAGCTGATAACTGCATATTAATTTCTTAAAGCTTCCTCATGTTTAGTATTAAACACCATCAGAGACAGATCCAGGAAGGAGTGGAGGTTTCTCAGAAGATTCCAGCTGGATTTTATGCCTCATGATTGAAATTTGAGCTCTCGCACCTGAGGTTGATATCCTTTGACTCTGGAGATTCTGCAATGTAGAAAATAGCATCCAGGGTAAGGACTGCAGGGTCTTCTCATACAGTAAACAAACTCTTTGAAAGTACCATTCTTCAGAAATTGTAACTGCATCTAATTTTTTTTTGTCTGTTTGTCAGACAAGCAAGATTCATAATTTTTTTCCTATTTGCCTACACTGACTGCAGAAAGGGCCCAGATGACTTAAAGTAGAGGCCTCTTTTTAGAGATAATGTTCCAATCCTCACCTTTTTATCTTGTCTTTTCCAAGCAAGATATCCAGCTCCTAACTTGAATCCCACTTTCATCTACAAACTAGGTAGAGCAGTGTGGGTTTTTCAAAATACATTAAATTCCTTGGATGAAATGTACTACAGAAGTGCAAAGCTGTTGTCATCCTTAACTACACGTCTGCGGCTCCTTATAACACATTTGCTATGTTATTATTGCTAATGTCATTGCTCTTTTAGCCTTAGACAACATCTTTGATGTTGACATAACTTACTGCCTAATATTTTATTTAATATGCATGTCTCTATGCTACCTTTTAAAAACAACTGATTGATTTCATGTTCTTTGATCAGTATTCTTTTGTCAATAGTTAAACCATCAACTTTCACGAACCAATTAATTTTACAATAAATAGGTTTAAATTCTTTCTTCATGTCTGTCTGTGTTGACCTATTAAGACACTCTGTATGACCATCAAAGTATATTCTGAAAAGTCTGTCATGACTTCAGGCTAGAAGGGCCAGAAGTTACAGTGAGCAGAAACAGCCTTTCACTATATTTTCAACTAGATATTTCAATTTGCTTTGAAACTGAATTTATGCCAGATAAGAAAAAAGACTGAACATCGTGAAATGCTTTCAGTGCACAGAGTGGTCTGTAAGGATAGAATACTCCAATATTTTGCTCTGGCGTTCACTTCTCATAGCACTTTTGTGTGTGTGTGTGTAACTTTTAAAATATTCTCGCAGTAACTAATATTTGAAAGCTAAAAGAAGGAAGGTTTTGTCCAAACATATCAGTAATTTTCAGTATTTTAAACATATGAGACCCTAGCTAGTTTCAGGCAAGCTAAGAGTATTTATAGACTCTACATACACAGGATCCAATATAGGATATATTAATTTTTTTCCTTTTGATATTAGTTTTTGACCACATAAAAATATTTCACAAAGTAAACAATTCTGTAAACGATGAAGTTCATCATCATTGCCCAGAAAAATGATACTGCAGTTTGGAAGTAGTGTAGCGCAGAAGCCAATGACTTAGGCCTATAAATTTAGAACCAAAAATTAATTTCCAAGCATGAGGGTCAGGTTCCATCTCATCTAACTGTATAGTTTTTTAAATAGTGCCTAATTAAGCACCATAATTTCTTAGAGATTACTGCTAAAAATTGAAAAAGGGAAACATTTCAGCTGCCATCTGGATATTACCAACCTGCTTCTAGAAGCATAGGATCATCCTAATTTAGGAGGCAAATTGAGCTTTCTCACAAAAGAGTGTAACACTAGGTAGATCAAGACAGGTTTTTGTTTACGCTACATATTTCATACCTACATGCCACGTAGCTACTTATACTTCATATACATATATATATATATACATATATATATATATATACACACACAGGAAGAGATAATATCTCAAAAGGGCAGTTCAAAAATATCAAAGGTTATGTGGGGAACTGCCAAACAATGAAGGAGGGTAAAGCCACACTAGAGGACATGGTGATGGTGTGATCATCATATAAAAAGGAGAGACCACATATGTTTCCAGCTTGAGAAGACTCAAGCCCATATGTCATCTGTTTTCTGGCAGAATGTCCCATCCATCAGGGTGCAGAAAGGACAAGAGATGCTGGGGAAAGGGGGCTTTTCCCAGGCTCTCATGGCTTGGAGACAACAGAAAACTAAATCAGGAAGACCTTGATGCCATGGAAGCAAAAACAAACTAGAGACTCTGCACCTTAGTGACTGCACTGCAGCTCCTTCAGAAGTCACTTGCAGAACTGGATCAAAGTGGATGGAAGGAAAAGGTTTCTGCTTCTTCCGGAACTTTGTATAATTTAATAATTAAACCAGAGTCCAAAAAAGACCTGCAATGCAGAATTATGCTAATAGCACAGGGACACAAGGACCTCCTCCTACTTTTGGTATACAGCACCCATTTTTCAGTACTCTCAAACAAAAAGTTGCTGAGTTCTGAAGAACTGAAGCTTAGCACAATTTGCCAGCACTGGGCCTTAATTTTGATTTACGTTTCCTTCACTTCAGAAATAAAGGGAATTTAAAAGTGATAAATGGTTGCAATATATTGTGGTCTGATTTTTTTCTGGAATTCTTTTTGTTCTGTAGCATATTGTGAGAAAAAATTGCAATTATACAGGCTTTAAACCTTGCCTGCAGTGAATAGCCAATTTGAATATTAATGAGAACATGCACACAAAATAAGATTTCAGGCAGAAGTTATGATTGGGCTAAACTGAAAGAAAATGATTCTTTTGCTACAAACAACGAACAAGATGACAATCTTGCATGGCTTATAATAAATAAATCAAATAAACAAATGCAATAAATGGCAGATATTTTAAATATTATACAAGAATAAGTAGAAAATCCAGATACATAAGGTTATGACATACAAAGTAATATATTACTCCAAAATTACATTAGAGCAGAATGAGCCATGAGAAAGGGTTTACTGAAAAAAATCAGGTTCACATACTAAGCAACATTGCATTGAATCAGGACAGCAATGGCACATTGCACATAGTGGCAAACTTGCTTGTGGTGGTGTCACAGGTTAGGACACCTGTACGAGTTACACCAGCTCATTTAGTCTCTTTGCAACTGCTCCATGAAATTGCTACACTTGGTAGTTTTACCAAATAACATCCTGGAATTGCAGGGTCTATCTAGAGCTGTAGGAAAAGCAGAGAGTCCTGGGATTACATTTCCTGTTAGAAGTGCTGAAAATACTTGGTTTATTGGTGAAATTTCATTACTTATTTTTTCAGACTGATTTGGACTAGGTAGGTAGACCTGGTATCTAGCCAAGTATAATTTGTAATGGCATCTTGGAATACAAACATATTTTCTTTTATTTTTACCAGTGCTGACAACATAGGATTTTGAAGGATATGAAGGATAGTATAGGTTAAACACATTATTCCTATGCAATTTATTGAATAATATCCCGTAAAAAGTTTGATTTATCATAGAGATACCATGCAGTCTTATTCATTTATTTTATTTATACCATTTTGTACCATTTTCTTAATCCTTGGCTACTGTGGATAAATGCAAAACGTGGTTTGGGCATCTGTATTTTAATATTGACATGATTACATATGACTACAGTGAGTGAAGTCAAGGGAAAAATGTAGTTGATAATAAACAAAGGAGAAATTCCTCTAGCAATATTTGGGATAAAGTGATATCTGGGATAGAGCTGCCCACAGTCACATAGAATTTTCATTCTGTCTGCTAAACACACTTGATTACCATGTAGTTTGTGAATCCTGTTCTGTAGAGTTGCTGTAGAAAGACATTTGTCAGCATGCTTCACGAAGCCCAAGATGTAAATCTGACAGAGACCCCCCTACCATGATTAACATCTTCTGCAACTCATCCTAATACAGACAACCAGATATGTTAGAATATTTCATATTGCCTTAATCATGCTGATGTAGTTCTATGTGGAATATCCCTGAAGATATCAGCAGCTGCACCGAAACTTGGCTTTCCAGAGCATACTCCCTATATTTTTCAAATTTAAGAGATACTTCACTGGCTTTTGCCCAATAAGTCGTGTCTTTGTAAAAAAAATCCCATTTTTCAGTGTTTTTTCTCCATTTCTGAACTATTCTAGTAAGTATGCAGTTTTTTAAAGTAGTACTGTGCCATAAAATTAAAACAAAGAGAAAAGTATAATGGAGGGAAAGATGTGATGAAAACATGTGGCATCTTGAATCAAGACCTTTGGCTTTGAATAAAGACCTTGAAAATAAATCTGAGACAAGTATTTTGTAGTGGAAAACCAGTCAATTTATTGATGCTATTAAAATGATTTTTCCATGGTCCTTGGTTGATGAGCTAATTTGTTTCTTTCTAGGACGCTACAAACAATGGGATAGAAAGGAAGGAGGGAGATGGAAAATATTCAGTGTTCCAAAGTATCCTGTGCATAATGCTTTAAACTTTGGAGGATTGTGTAGCTTGGCAATTTATGGCATGAGAGCAAACCTGAATCCCTCAATGAAGACTGGAGAGAGGTTGCTGCTTTTGCACATCATAGAATCATAGGATTGTTTTTATTGGAATGGACCTTTAAAACCATCTAATTACAACCCCCCACCATGAGCAGGGACACATTCCACTAGACTAGGTTGCTCAGAGCTCCATTCAACCTGGCCCCAAACACTTCCAGGTATGGGGCATCTTAGACACTGGAATGGACTAGCCAGGTAGATGGTGAAGTCAACATCCCTGGAGGTGTTTAAGCAGGGACTGAACATGGCACTTAGTCATGGTCGTGTTAGGTCATAGGTTGGACTTGATCTCAGATGTCTTTTCCAATATGACTGATTCTGTGATTCTGTGATCCACGGCTTCTCTAGGTAACCTGTTTCTTCTCGCCACCCTTACTGTAAAGAATTTCTTCCTAACATCTGATCTAAACCTGCCCTCCTTTAGCTTAAAACCATTCCTCCTTGTCCTATCACTTCGTGCCCTTGTAAAAAGTTACCCTCCAGCCTTCTTTCAGGCCCCCTTTAGATACTGGAAGTCTGCAATGACCTGTCCCCAGAGCCTTCTCTTCTGCTCACTGAACAAAACCAGCTCTATCATCCTGTCTTCGTCAGAGAGACACTCCAGCCCTCTGATCATAGCCTGCTCTGGGCTTGCTTCAAGAGGTCCATGCCCTAAGTAAAACCCTTGGAAATAACCCCAGAGGTACTCCAAGTTAATCATGAGAACTGTATGAACAGTCTGCCTGCTTCAGCCAATCCACTCCAGATCCACTCTCAAAATTTTTGGCCTCACTGCATCAGAAGAATACGGGTATATCCTACTTCTGTCTGGGAGCTGACAACTACATGAAGGAGCTTCACATTGTGATTCCTTCCATCACATCAGTGAAGAGGATATAGAGAACCTTTGGGCTGACTAAAGGTGCAAAGAGGCATCAGATTTACACACCGAGGAAGGACAGAAGTCCTAGAAAGGTTGAAGGATGGCTTTATTTGTGGGGTTGTTTCACTTTAACATGAAAGTGGGATAATCAAAGCTGGAAGTGCTTTTGCATAGAATGTTTGTATTAAAAGGACAAGAGAAACTAGTAGCAATTGAAGTCAGTGGCATAGTTTTCATAGTTGACTCAGTTCTCTCCACATTTCTCATAAAACATGCCAAAACTCACTTTTTTTGGTGAAAAACTCAACCTGCTGAAGTCTAGTTATGTATTCCAAGCCTGAGGCTGGTAAATGTCCAATAAGTAGTAGCTCAGGGGTAAGCTAACAAGAATGAGAAAGTTTCCTAAAATAACCTGTTGCTTGATTTCTTCAGCAGCTATTCGTAGTCAAGGAGTCAGCTTTGTGCAGTGTCTGATCAGCAGTGTGCAGACATATTCCCATGCACTAACATGGGAGCCAGTTTCTCACTGGTTTTAAACGTATGACACTCTTAGGTACTCCTCTAGTGGCTACAAAAGGAGGACTAGGACCAAAAATGGTAAAACACATTACTCTTTTTAGATTGAACGAGGAAGATATTAGAGTCAGGCTTGCTGAGGAGAGAGATCTGCTAACCCACACATTATATCAGGGACTCCGGAGCACCTGACACAGCTCTTGGTGCCTTCATGATGAACCAGCTTCCTCTCCAGACACTTGGCACATTTGTAAACACCAACATTTAGACACCTCTGTTTAGCTGCCTAAAACTAAATTCCCTACTTCAACATAGGAGATTAATGCCTTTGCAATTATTTGACATCATCTCTCTGGACCTTCAGTAGGATTCAGGTGCTCACATATCCAGCCTCAGGGATGTGTCTATGTTGCAGTGCTTGAATTGAGCCTTTTGCCACTGGTTAACTGCAATACACACTGACCTCATTAGCTGTATTGACCATTGACTTATCACTTGGTAATGCTGATGCCTTTTTCTAGTTGTCCACACACACATCCGTAATGCTGTATGAAATGCCCCGGGGTGTGAGACCTATCTGGATGAGTCTCACATATATAACACAGGACTCGTGGGAAATCAGATGGAAGCCAGGTGAGCTACCTGATACAGTGCAAGTGAAACAATGCAGCTGTGTACGGGCTGCTGAATCACACTTCCAGGTGGCTTCATGGGGAGCAAAACCCCACCAGACTTGGCAAGAAAAAAACCAATGATGTTATTATTCAAATATCTTTTGGTGGTTTTTTCATAGTAAACGAAAAATTAGACTTTCGGCAGCAGCTGCTGAGAGCATCCTCATTTTAGATGCATAGCGCATTATCAAAGACTGGTACCTCTGAGTTGCAAAGAATTTTTGTAAGTAACTACGTGATCTTCTATTTGAAGATTTTAGTCCACATTGATATCATATATCTATGTATATATTTCAAACTTTTTAGTGTGGCTTGTTCAGAATGGCAAAATTAATGAGATCAGTAATACATCCTGCAAGATGGAAAATTTTTAATTGAAATAAAGATTAATATTACATGTTTGAGAAAGTCTTTGACTGACACTTTTGTATATGTCAAATTCATCAGAGCAGAAAAACCTTTGGCCAAAAACACTGGGTTAAATCCCACTCAGAGTGTTATATAAAAAGGTCATACCCACTTATTCCCTCTTTCTTCTGTTGCTCACCTACAGTTTGCCTAGAGGTCTGATCTCAAATTATTTTATTCTTTGCTTTTTGAATGTGTTCATATGAATCTATTAAGATGAGGAGTTTTTATTTATTTTGAACTAGCATGCATTGTTCAAATAAATTGAGTTGTTTTTCTATTTAACATTTCAAGATTTTTTTTTTCAGAGCCCTCTAGGCACGGGAACAAATTGATGGAAAGTAAATTATTAACGTACATTCAGTCAGGCATATCTAATCAGCCCAATTTAAAGTCATTATGCCTTATATAAACAAGAACTGTATATATTTAAATATTTACCTTAACAATTTATGGAGTTACTAGGGTGCAGAACACCCAGTCTCTTTCAAAGAGTATCTGAAATGGTATATACAACTCCAGAAGCTACAAGCATAAGGTTTCTAGAAAGGGAACAGTGAATAGGTGGAGAACCAATTTGTTTATGGTAAATTGGGTTGTGGTGGCTGAAAAAGGTCATAATGATCTGTTGTGATGATGATGCTAAAAAGCTTATTCCTCTCCAGACATTTTATTTCTAATTTGAACCTTATCAACCACTTTTTCCAAATGTGGCAAGTGAGTAGTAGAAGAGAAAACATATAAGGCTTCTTCCTGATTTCGTAAAATTTACGTATGAATAACACTGAGTCAAATAAACGGAAAGAAAGTAACAGAGTGATAGAATCCCAGAATCAGCTAGGTTGGAAGGCACCACAATGGGTCTATGATCTGGTCCAACCTCCCTACTTGATCAGGGCCATCCTAGAGCACATGGCTTGGGACTGTGTCCAGATGGTTCTTGAATACCTCCAGGGAGGGAGAAACCATGATCTCTCTGGACAACCCATTCCAGTGCCCTGTGACTTGCATAGTAAAGAACATTTTATTTATATTCAGGTGGAACTTCCTGTGCTTCAATCTCTGGTTTTATTGGTTTCCACAACTGAGAAGATTCTGGCTTCATTATCATGGCACTTCCCATTCATGTACTTAAATACATGAATGAGGTCCCTTCTCAATCACCTCTTCTTAAGACTGAACAGTCCCAAATCCCTCAGCCTTTCTGAAGTGAGTTGCTCCAATCCCTTAACCATTTTCATTGCCCTCTGCTGGACCTGCTCCAGGACATCCATGTCTCTCTAGTACTGAGTATCCCAGAACAGGACACAATACTCCTGGTGTGGTCTCATGAGGGCTGAGTAGAGAGGATAGATATGATTGTGAAAAGATGCCCATACTTTAAAATTTGGCAGAAATCTCTCATTGATATATTCTAGGAAAACATATCAGTGCCAACATTTTGTCCTTAGAAAGATATTGCAAGCAAACATGAATAAAGATGTAAGACTGCTAATACTTTGAGGTCTTCTCCTAAACCATATTTCTTCAGAAGAATCTTAAACCTGTAGTAAAAGGGGGTTTATGTCAATAAGCTTTTCCAAGAAAGGAAAAAAAAAAATAATAGAAGATGCAAGTCAATGCTGGAATCCCTTTCTATTTCTCTCTGTGAAATGCACGACTTTAAACATATTTTTGAAAATGTTGGTCAAATTTTAATTTTCATATTTCAGCTCTAAAACTGAAACAAATAACAGATGTTTGTTTGGTGGTTTGAGAAAATCCCTCTTAGATCTCTCTTTTCTCATTCTGTTTTAGTTTCATTTTTCCTATCTGTATTTTCTCCTAAACAATGGATGGAAAAGTTTTCAAATAAAGAAAAGGAAATGCATAGCTAACTTTGAAATAATTGTTATGCTTTTCAATTATGAAAATTACTGAAATGGAATACCTAATTTATAAAATTCTTTTTCAATAAAAATATCGTTTCCAAGTTTTTTCTTTTTTCACCAATCATTTACCTCTGTTGAAATACCTAAGAGTTTATCATTATTTAAATATTCCTAACACAAAATCCAACACAGAAATAGTCTTAGAAATCACTGCTAAAAATAAGTTTATATACTGGTCTCAAAATGAAACCTGAGAAAAACAGATACTCATGGAATATTGCTAATATTTCTCAAATCATAAGTTTTACACATGGTATAAACCAAGGTATCAAAAAGATTTTATGGCAAAGTATAAAATAGTAAAGAGCAATATGAACCTCCAGATTTATGAGAGGTTGCTAACATGAAGGAACTGAAAAGCTGGCAAGATTTCAACAGCTATCTTTTGCCTTCCAAGTGCTATTAAAAAGATAGAGTAAATGACATGATTAAATAAATCCAGCACACACCAGAAGGAAGACCTCTACCACTCATGACATGATTATGTTTTGTCTTAGATGACTTTGCTCAGTCAATAAGGAAAAAGCTTTTCAGGCTGAAATGTGCCATCAGCTAATCAAAATATTGGCAAGTTCTCAGGCTGAAGTATCAGCTTCATATGCAAATTGTAGGAAAGTGTAATTATTAAAAGAAATTTTTTGAAGATGCTAATCAAAATAATATTCTTACATGTCTGTTCTCATTAATGGGACATGACATACATTTCTTCAACTGCTTCAGGATTTAATTGGATTGCATGATAGAACCTGCAAGTTCTAACTTTAATACTTTCTCTTCCCTGTATTTTCATATCCAGGTACTTTATTTTAACATTTAAGTCCTCTATTTGTATTGTAAGTAATTGTTAGTAACCAAGACCCCAATTTTAAAAAATGTTTTTGCAACCTTTTGTTTTAAGGCAGCAGCAGCAAATCATACTCAAGTGTTTGAAATTCCAAATTCCTTTCCATGCCCATCTTCATACCATTTTCCTGTTAAAAAAGAATAAAACTTGACAGTTTTGACACCATACCTGTAAACTTAGTTAATGTACTACAGCATAAAGATGCAGTAATATTTTACCATAGAAGAAAAGGACCTGGCTTTGGATTTCTCATTATAAGATAAAAGAATCCTTGAGATTTTAGAGTGATTGGGAAGGATTCCTCTCACCCAAAAATTCTGTCTCAGAATTCTTTTTCTAGGTTAATAAAACCTTTCCAATGGAACATGGAGAAATAGATGTACCTCTGGAGTAAGATTCATGACATTTGTTTTAGCTACCTATTTAATCTTCCTCTAGAAATATCCATCCTTCTGTAGAAAGCTCCCAAATGATGTAGCTTAGACTCAGTTAGCTGAAGTTGTTTTATGTATTGCTTTTAATTTTTATGGTGTTTTGGTATTTTTTTAATCAAGAGCTGAGTAAAGATGGCTTTGAGGTATAAAAGTGACAGTGTTTTTTCCTTTGCTAAATAAATAATCAGCATTACTAAGATTTAGCCCAAATTGGGAACTAAATGGTTGTAGTGACTGGCAGTTTATGAAATTGAAAGGGAATTCTAGGCATCACATATTCATATACTTTTTGGTGGTGTTTTGTCAAATTTTAAATCTGCAAGTAATCATGTTTTAAATTAATGCTTTGGTGATGATAAAAGATCATGTAATACAGGAGAATTCTTGGCTGTGAAGAGGTTTTATGAATTTTTCCTTGGTCAGGCAGAACTAAAAGAAATCTCATGTTCTGCAACACTTACAAGAGATTTGAGACTTGAAAGGAGATACTTAGAAGGGGAAATAAAAATTATTTGTGAAGACAGACCAGATAACAGAAAAGTTTAAATGGAGACAGGTTATGGAGATGTCTTTGAAGTCTCATAATGATAAAATTTCCTCATTAGCCTAGAAAGTTCAACCTGAGCAAGTAAACAAAAACTGCAAAGAGGAGTACATCTCTTGGCCAACAGTAAAAAGACCTTAAACAGTTCTCCCAGGAGGACTGTTTGACCAGACATCAAAACCTTACATAAATATTAGAGAACTGTGGAAGATGACTGGGAGGTGATACCTGTAATTTTCTGTAAACACATGAGTGTTGCAAACTATCCAGAAATCACAGATCAGAAGCGGAATAAGCACTGAGTCTGTTTGCTCCCAAATGATGTACCTGAGAGACACATCACATAAGGCCTGACACTAAACATTTCAGAGTGAATAAGTCATCTCTGCTATACCGAGTAGGCTATGTGCCCATGGAATCATAAAAACTACTGTGATTTCTCTGTTCTTATTTCTGACTCTTGTTTATTAACAAAACATGAGAAAGAATTAAACATTAGATTGGCAAAACTGAGTTTCTAATTGCCTTGTGAATTTGTGCATCCATATTTTACTAAGAGAGTTATGATCATCTCAGATAATTCTTTCAGGTGGCTTGGACAAGCACATTCGATGTCTTAAAACAAGTCACTCTGACAAGCCTTGCAAAATTAAACACCAGACAAAAGTAAGCCATGCTGCTGAGAGGCAAAATGTAATTTCTTAATTTCCAATTTAAAACTATATTTCATTCCCTTGGAAAAATACAGGTTTGTGGATCCTTAATGGGTGAACAAAACAACAAAAAATGCTGATATTGCAAATCCTTTGGAAGGCTAAAGGCTAGTTTAGATTAATCCCAAAAGCTTTATTGTTTAGGCAAGGTCCTAAGAACATATGGTCCATGTAAGTCTCACTTTAAGAATACACTTTTCTCTCTCTGGACAAACAAACCTATCCTTAACACACATACTAGGAGCCCACCTCATGAAAATATTTGACCAGATCTGACAGGAGATGTAAGAAAAGTTGTTTACTTGTGGGTTGTATTGAGCTTTTGTTCCCACTGCATTATTGAAAGGAGTGTTTGGAAGTTTCTGCCTTGAAAGATTAGAAAGCTGACAGTGAAGGGGAGGCAGTGAATTCATTACCATATTTTTGCAAGGTCATTTGCTGCTGTATTCTTCCTGCAGTTCTCAAGGTGCAGAGATGAAACACTGATATGATTCTCTGCTCATCCATAGCTTTTTTCAGTGTCAAACCTAGAGGAATACGAAAACAAAACAAAAAAAAACCCAACCAAACAAAAAACAAATCCAAACCCAGAAACATTTCATAGCCCTTGTACGTATCAGGTTGTAGTAGCTTTGCTTCTTTTCTGAGTCCCTATTTTATACCACTGACAAAATGAGTGAGAATGGAAAAGAAAGAGTACAACTAGGTGGTGGTGGTAAATATAATCCCTTTCATACACACTATAAACACGCATAAAACTGGGAAAATTAGGTCCAACAGTAGTACAAGAAGAAAAAACAATCCAATATCTGGAATTTGAAAGGATTTCCTGCAAATTTTATATATTTAACTTGAGAATTACTAACATTTTTAGACCCAGAAGGCAGTTATTAGAATTGAATAAAATGTAACATTTGGACTCATGCTAAGCTCTGTGGAAAGTGGTTACTTGTCCAATAGCTTCAGCTGAGATATAGACTAGCAGATCACAACTCACACTATTAAAATAGGCTAAATGAACTCAATATATTTCCTCTGGAGGATGGCTGATTTTTTCTAGTGAGCCAAAGGATATATCCTAAAGGAGGGTTGGAGCCATGCTGTGTTCCCCAGTTTGTTATAGAGACTGATGGTGTACAGAGCCTCAGGCTACACAGAAGAGGAGACTCTGCAGAAATGACATGGGACCTTTTGCTGTGCCAGCTGATGCTAATGTGATAGTTTGCTTTGCCCTGAAAATTTGTAGCTCACTTTCCCAGGGCACTAGGTCTGAATTTCAAAACCTAATTTTAGGAGATCAGTTCAGTGGGGTCTCCACCAACCTCCCTGTGCAGGGCAGCAGATTGCAAACACCTCATTCACAGCCTGGACATCTCTAGCAGGAAAGGGAGATTGTAAACAGTAAAATTAATAAATACCAAATAGTGATTTTTTTGAAGAACATAAGCATCTCTAAGCAGAAATGTGAACTAACATCAGTGGCTTCTATCAACTCCTGAACTCCTGATATTTCACCTACAACTGTCTTATATTGGTGCAGTCAACATTTTCTAACAAAAAAATCCAAATAAAAAAAAAAAAAATTAGCAAATTATCAAGGATATCTTTCCTTATGGGTTTTTTTTGCCTTGTCTTCTATTTTCAGACTTTTCCAGAATTTTCAGAATTCCATAACTGTGTTCCCTTCTCCAGACTCTTGAGTTCTTGCACTTAGAGCAGGACTTGTATGGTATTAGTTGAAGGAAAAGAATAATCATTCAACCAGGCCTGCCTTGCTGGTTCTAATGTAGCAGGATTTGCATCATCCACCAACAAAGATGGCTATAACCTCCAAACCTGTGAATTGAGATAAATTTCTCCCTACTGTTTCTGTTGCAGCCACAAAACTTCCCAAACTTGGTATAACTGATTAATAGTTCTCTTTTAATTAAAAAGGGATACTTAAAATGTTCTTTACTTGCTGTGGAAGCTTTTTCCCATGATAACTTGCATTTGAGTGTGAGGAAGCAATCTATCAAATATTAATCCCTAGCAGCAACAGATTAGTGGAAATAAATTAAATGAAAATAAGCTGCCTTTAGAGTGAAGAAAACCACTGAAAATATATCTTTTCAGGCAGAACAAGAAATATTAGTATCAGGCAAACACTATCCTTGTTTTAAGATTATATATTTAGCAAAATGTATAAGTTTAGCAACTATTTTTCTTCAGTATTAACGCAGCAACATATGCTACAGGATGTAATGCAAGGCTAATGCCTAAGTAATCCATAATCACTGTTGGAATTTGGCATAAATGTGAATGCTAGAGCATTGTCTCCTTTTCAGTTGTTATTATGACAAAATTTCAGTACAAAAGTTCTCTATATAATTGGAAAAATATGCAGTAATTCTGTTTCCTAAATGCAATTCTTTTCAAGGATTTTTATCTTTCCTCAACACCTTGCAATATAGCAATTTTTTCCTGATGAGGCACAGAGGAGTTCAGCATTTAAAATAAATGTTCATACTTTTAGATTTAGTTTATAAATACCTTATAATAAATACCTTCTTAGAATCCAGTAGAGAAATAAACATCTTATAAATAGTAATTCTTGCTGAAAATTGCAGCATATGTGTGCATTGTGAATAAAAAGGGGAAGCTGAGTCTCTTTTAGTATTCTTTAATTTCCCCTCCTGTCTGATCTAGATGATCTGGTAAGTCTAAGATGGATTTTCAAGCTGCCCTTAAAGCATTCTGTGCTTGTTTTGTTGGGGTTTTTTTGCCTCATTCTTTAATAATATGGATAAACTGTGGGCTGCTAAGTCCTCCAAGGTGGAGGATGCAAATTTGGTAAATATGCAGCTAGTGGCATCTGAAATTTAGCCTGTCTTTTGACCTCCATTCACAATATTTTGCTTTTTGTCATTCTCCCAGTGCATGTGAGATATATTCAGTGCTCTGCTGTAAACAGGGAACAACAAAACCATTATCATGACTCTGTCAAGACAGCTGTAAAAGATGTATCAAGTTCTGGCAAGACCAGATAGATAGAAAATTAAGTCCACAGTTTCACATTTTCCCAGGTAATTGATTTAGTTATATGTGTTATGTGACTATTTTGGAAAAATAATCAGCTCTTTCTTACTCTCCTGGTTTTCCTCCATGTGATCCCAGATTTTATTAAGAGGAACCAATTTAATCAAAAGCTAATCTCTCAAAGCACTAGATAAGAACAAACAAATAGGAGGCATGTCAAATATATTCAATAAATGAGAATCTTACTGAAACTAAATTTTTTCTTGAGCAGCAGGAGATCTCTTCATGAAAACATATTTTTCACATATCTAAAAATAAAATATGCATTAATTGGTCTGCATTGCATTCAGAAGAAAAAAGCATCTTATTGCATCTTTAATAAGGTTCCTGCTATCTTTCAGAGTGTTGTTATTGCAAACAGCACAGAAATAGAGTTCTGCTTACGCTACGTTCAAAAGACATCAATATCAGATTGAACAAATGAATAGGCATATTATAATGAGATCAGACTTCCAATTAGTGAAAATGAATATAATGTTTACAGTTATTTGAAACCATGTGTCTTTCCAAATAATTGTTAGAGTTAACAATCTTTATATTGATCGTACTGACAGTGTATTTCTATGTGACAATTATATACAGTTTTTAGGGTTAAGCCTGGTGGTTATATCCCCCCATCAGCTCGAATAGAACAGGGGGAGACAAAAGGAAGAAAAAAAGCAAGAAAATTTGGAGGGTCAAGCGAAAAAAAGCTAAAAGAAAAATTGCTTAATATGTGAAGGATGAGTGGAATAAGAGAGAAGAAAACAAAACAAGTGATGAAAAGGCAAGCACTCACCATCTTCTAGGAGTAGACTGCTGTGCATACAGTTCTCAAGCAAGAGGTGGCCAATCCTCCTTAAAACACACCCTTTTCCCTTTTATTGCTGATCATGATGTTTTGTGGTATAAAATATCTCTTTGGTTAGTTCAGGTCATCTGCCCTGTTGTGCCTTAGCCCAAGCTATTGTGCACTTCCTAGTCTAATCACTGAGCAGCAGAGTGAGAAACAAAAAAGGACTTGATGCTGTGCAAACACTTTTGAGCTAAAGCTAGAACATTATGGTGTTATCAGTACTGGTCTGGTCAAAAATCTAAAACACGGCACCATTATGAGCTGCTATGAAGAAAATGAATGTTATCCCAGTCAAGCCCAGTGCAACAGCCAAACTGTCAATATCTCTTCTTAGATGTATATACTCAGGGTTTAGGACTATTATATATGATAATGACTATGCAAAAAATATGATGCAATAAAATACATGAATGCATCCAGAAATTACTTCAGTATTAGGTTGTCACTATTTCATCAAGTGTAAGCAGGAAATATACAGGAGCTGGAAATATGGTGAGGCCACTTGAAATGAATATAGAGAGGTTGTCAGAGCAAGTAGAAATGATACAAGGAAAGCCAAGGTCCATCTGGAATTAAATCTAGACAAGGATGTCATGGATAAGAGGAATGGCTTCTTTAAATGCATCAATATCAAAAGGAAAATTAAGGATAATGTGGGCTGTTTACTAAATGGAGGAGGGACTCTAGTAACAGAGGACACAGAGAAGGCAGAGTTACTGAATGCCTTCTTTGCATCAGCTTCACTGACAAGACTAGCCCTCAGGAATCTCTGACTCAGGAAACCAGGGTAAAGGAATGTTGGAAGGAAGACATTCCCCTCATCAAGGAGAATTGGCTTAGAGAACATCTAGGCAAACTTGACATCCACATGTCCAGGGGCCCTGATAGGATGCATCCACAAGTGTTGAGGGAGCTGGTGGACACCATAGTGAGGGTTAAACTGCTCACAATCATCTTTGAAAGGTTGTGGCAATCACGAGAGGTGCCTGAGGACTAAGAGAAAGTAAATGTCACCCTGGTCTTCTAAAAGGGTGAGAAAGAGAACACAGGGGTCTATAGCCAGTCAGCCTTTCCTCAATCACCAGAAAGCTGGTGGAGGACTTCTTTAAGCATATGGAAGACAGAAAGGGGATCAGGGGTACTCAGCACGGATTCACTAAAGGGAAATCATGCTTGTCCAACATGACTGCCTTTTACACTGAAACAGCTGCCTGGTTGGATGAAGGGAGAGTAGTGGATATTGTCTACCTTGACTTCAGCAAGGCTTTTGACACTGTCTTTCACAACCTCCTCATAGGCAAACTCAGGAAGTGTGGAGCGGATGAGTGGACAGTGATGTATACAAGTATTAATGTATACAAGGGAAATCATGCTTGTCCAACATGACTGCCTTTTACACTGAAACAGCTGCCTGGTTGGATGAAGGGAGAGTAGTGGATATTGTCTACCTTGACTTCAGCAAGGCTTTTGACACTGTCTTTCACAACCTCCTCATAGGCAAACTCAGGAAGTGTGGAGCGGATGAGTGGACAGTGATGTATACAAGTATTAATGTATACAAGTATCTCAAGGGAAGGTGTCAAGAGAATGAAGCCAGGCTCTTCCCTGACAAGCAAGACACTGTCTTTCACAACCTCCTCATAGGCAAACTCAGGAAGTGTGGAGCGGATGAGTGGACAGTGATGTATACAAGTATTAATGTATACAAGTATCTCAAGGGAAGGTGTCAAGAGAATGAAGCCAGGCTCTTCCCAGTGGTGACAAGCAATAGGACAAGAGGCAATGGGCAGAAACTAATGCACAGGAAGTTCCACCTGAACATAAGGAAGAAGTTCTTTGCTGTGCAGGAGACCACACTCTGGAACATATTGTCCAGAGAAGTTGTGGAATCTCCTTCACTGGACATAATCAAGAACTGTCTGGATGCAATTCTGTGCAATATACTCTAGGATGACCCTGCTTGAGCAGGAAGGTTGGACTAAATGACCCACTTTGGTCCCTTCCAACCTTATCCTTTCTGTTTATTCTGTGACTCTGTGATTTTAACTTATCACTTGAAATTTAAAATTATTAAAAAGTGGGGGATAATATAAAAATATAATTATTCTTTAAAGGATGACAAGACAAACTGTGTGAAAAGCACGAGTTTGGTTAAGTATAACAGTAATCTGTGTCTGACAACATTTAGACTAAACAATATCTCTCAAGAAAAACTGGCAAGTTTTTAGAGTATCTATAAGATTTTTGTGACATGAAGTAGAATTTTGTTGTTTGTCTTTCACAACAGAAGTAGACAATTTAAAATAGCCTTTTTTTTTAGGTGCATATGAATATCTTCCCAGAGAAAACTTTGACATCTAACATAATGAATATTGTCAAGACCAACACATCCTTCCCCATATGAAGAAATCCCCTAGGGTTCCTGTAGCAGAGCTGGAGAAAAACTACATACCCCTGGATTCATCAAAACAAATGTTTTGGTGGTTGCTGGAAAAAAAAGAAAATCCATGTCCATGATGGATGTGTGCTTCATGGTTGATTGCTGGTGAACTGTGAGCTTACCACTGAAGAGTCCAAAGTCTGAGTGGATTATCTGATATTTCTGTAGGAATGAATTCCCACTGGAGACACCTGCCAAAGAGCTGGGATCTTCTGAGGTCTCCTTTTTTGCCTTAACCTTTTTCACTAAATCTTACTTGACACACCTACTCTTGTGGCACATGTGGAATAAATTGGCCCACAGGGTAACAGATCTACTAGGAAAATTGACTACAGCCCAGCCAAGCCTGGTACCTCTAATGAAGGAACGAACAGGGAAATGCATGTACAGTACGATCCCTAAGCTAAGCAAAACTTTGCTTTGCCTGTCTGGGTTCAGAATGAGATGTCTGCAATTTACAGAAGTATAGACCTTTCACTAGCTTTATATAAACTACACCAAGTGGTTAACAGTAGACCAGGAAGGCATCCAGGACAAAATGGGTTCATTGGTCCTATTTTAGGTATCTGAAGGTTAGACTTAATTAATAAGTACTAGCTATTTAAATTTCCTCTATACCGGAGAAAAATAAGTACATCAGATGGCAACTTCTTTTATCCAAAGATTAGCATCTCTGATAGATATAAGGCCTACTAAAATTGGCAGAAAAAAATCCCTCTGGATTCAATTATATTTGATGTATATACAGAATGAAGAATGTATTCAAACACAAAATGGAACTATGAGAAGGTTTTTTGATACTCTAGAAGCCTTTTTTTAAGAGAACTGAAGACATTAGGTTGATTAACAGTGCTTGCAGCTATTGCAATAGCATATCACATATCCTGCAAACTTTTAATACTTGAAAGTACAAATAAAGAGTATTGTACTGGATGAGAACAACAAGATCTATCTGTTTGGATTTAATGTAATGCCTATATAAAACAGATATCATTTATTTTTTTCCTCCTTCAGTGAAGATTTCATATTTTGAAAATGTGTGATGTTTTGATATTTGTATTAAAATCAAGAAAGTGACCCTGTGACTAAGTAAGTTGAATAGCCAACCTGACAGAAATGTAATAAGCCTCTTGTGGTTGTTGTCAGGTTAGCAAAAGTACAATTTTTAATCTCAGCAAAGACACAAACACAAGTAAGGTCTATTATTTGTGTTCAGTAAAAAGGTGGCAGAAATAACAGGGGCTGTGGTCAATGTACTAAAATAATAACTACTAAGTTATGTTAAAGTCAAGTCCATTGAGCGTATTATTTTATTTTTCACCTTTATGACTGATAAGGACTTGGATTCATAGGATTTCGAAGTGCAATTTCAGATCTGGCAATAAAATTACTGATCATTAGAGTGAAGTATGTAGGCTATGAATAACTGCATAGTACTTATTGTTAAGTTGGATTAAGAAAGAACAAGACTAAATAAACATGCTACACTGCTAGGTACTTCTCTGATCAGACACAGGACAATTTGTCATGGGAGTCTTAAGCTTATCAGAACTGAATGTGAGACACAACATACTTGTATTTAAACAGGTACAACACGTGTCAGCAGACAAAACTGGTGAGCATCTTCTTATTTGTTGTGCTGCATAATGCACCCTGGCAAAGTGGATCTCCTGGTATCAATGAACATTACCTCAGGGAATGCATCAAGCATGTTTCCTTCTCATGTATCTTTTACATCTTATATGATCTACTTTAAGTATTTATTTATTCAAAATTTCCCAGTCTAGATTTATTTGACTAATTCAGGTATTGAATACTTATATCCTATATAGACTAGACTATCTCTAGAGGTCCCTTCCCACCCAAACCATTCTATGATGCTATTTTAGATTAACTTATTTAGGTATTTACTGCTCTCTCTTACTTATTGCTTCTCTAACTCTGTTACAGGTGCAACATAACCTTGCAAGTGAACTAAACTAAAAGCATTTAAAGAAAAAAATCCAAACTTCCTAAATTAATTAATCTTTCTGTTCCAACCAGCACCATTTTTATCTAATGTAGGATTGTAACTTCCAACATCCGAATATACATACATTAATCTACTTGTGTCAAAAAAAACCTTTTACCTCCTTCTTTTACAAAACTGAAGAGTTGCAGAGTCATTCTAGGACATCTTTGCATATTTTACCAAAGGTAATTAAACCATCCTGCTTCAGGCTGTATTTCCTAGTGATGATGTTTCACTTGATTTTCCACAGAACACTGTATCTGACAAGCTGCCTGGAGGAGGAGCATTCCCCTAGGAGTAACACCCATCTCTGTCCCCATATACCTAGAGAAAAGACAGCAGAAGCCATGAGGACTCTAGAGGTGCATCTGGACATTTGTTCTACAGATTACACATGTTGAAGGCCTACTAAAAAAGTTCAAGTGACTCTTTTAGATATACATCTTTGCCAGGTTTGCCATTGACCACTGAGTAGGGAGGCAGAAACATCCAAATGAATAAAGCTTCTATTTTCTCATAACTTTGTGTTTTTCTTAATTGTTATTACTCACATCAAGATAAATAAGGTAATTTTACTTCCTATTTTAGACAATATCTTCTGATGTTGACATTCCCCACTTATTCATGTGCTAACATCAGGGGGGAAAAAGCTCAATTTACTAAATATTAAAAACTGCAAAATGAAAAAACAAACCTATGAAAGAAATGGCAGATGAAGGTCTCATCCTGAAATTTTTATCATTGTAAACTATCTTTTCTTATCTTTATAGTCCTTTTGAGATGCTGATAGCATTTTCTAAGACCTAATGAAAGGCAATGAGTTGGACAAAATGAAAAAGATAGGAAAAGAGTTTTTTACATAGCTGGGACATGAGATTTGATGACTGGAACTTTTTGGCTTGGTATAGATCAAAGACAAGATGTCCAGTTGCATATCAGACATAGCAATATTCTATATTATACCTTAAATCTGATAAACAATGTTCACAGGCTACTGATGAAATCAAACGGCTCACAGTCATTAAAATGCAAGAGAGGCAAAGATCTGATTCAAAGAGAATTTTTTGCATACTCCAATTTGAATACATTGGTGCATGCTGATTTGTAATCCTTACACACTAGTTAGGGTTAAAAATTAACACCTAAACTTCCAATATATTTGGGCAGAAACACATGGAACTCCCTTTATGTACATGGGTGAAAACTATAAATATGAACAATTAATGCATATAAACATGTATATAAAAATGTATTTATAGTTTATACATATACACATACATACATGCACAACTATAATTACATGATTCACAAAATCATGCTAGTGCTGCTGTGTTGCTGCTGGACAAGATTTGCAGTACAACAAATGGTGAAAATGAGGTTGCTAACAGACTAGACTGTGGTTTTGAGGATCATGTTGTAGGATTATATTGTAAATCCTGCAACACTCTCCTTTGATACTTTATGTGCATTAAGGCCTGAACAACTCAGTGTGAGAAAAAGCTTGCTGCAGGATAAGTAACAGAGAATGAAATCCTCAGGGATGGTCCTAGCTATTGCACCATCTTTACACAATTCTACGTGGAATCAGAGGCTGTTATGAAAAACTGGCCTACCTTCTGGACAGCTAATGACTCTTTTTCAGTGATCCAAGAATCAAATTAGTTGTTTGAGTGCACTGGGTATCACAGATATTGTTATTAGTAATGTGGCTGCCAGATACTAAATAAAACTTGAAAATGTATTGATTAAATAATTTGATATACACCCAGTGGTTTCACTATGCTTATTTTTGTGTTTCTTTCAGATTGACTGATCCAGGTGTGAGTAATATTGGGGTTCCTCCAGTAATAAACTGTTTCCTAGTATTCCTTCAATGGATGCTGTTGTTTCCATTAAGACAGCGTTTGTTAATTACCAGTGTTAAAAGAAACGTGCTGTTGCCCCAGAAGTTGCAGCTACTGCAGCAGAGGGACAGCAGATACTTTGGAAAACCTTCAAAATTATGATCTTGGCCACTTTATGCCCTGCATGTCCCATGATATTTTCCAAAGCACAGAGAGACCTTAGCTTGGTTGTCCAGCTGAACTGTAAACATGTAATGAGATTTGGCCTAATTAAAATCCTTCTGTAGCCACAGTCTGCCATGTACAACAACAATTTTGTTTGCAGTGTATAAAAATAACAAAATGTTCAGATTTAAATCTGCATTTTGCATAAACTTCAGGATATGTAAGTTTCTTTAGCAAGGGAATCACTGACTATATTTAAGGTATTGTCAATATTCCCTGTTAATTCAACAGCAATTTTGCAGTTTATTGTATGGCCCTTGGTTCAACGTATTTTCCCCTTCAGGTAAATACTAAGACATGTGGTCTTGTACAACCAGCTTAAGCATAGCTAAAAGCATTCAAGCACTGTTCAGAGATATATTTGCATTGAAGCTGTAAACAGAAGACAGACTGGGGAAAACACACATTGTGGTAAATTATTGCATCCACAGTAAGTGCAGATAATAAAATCTGCACTGACTTCAAACACAACAAAAATCTGTGGGGAAAGGTACATATACTATAAAATACTTGAAGGAAGCAGACTACATAGCAATAAGGCATCAATACTTGACTTGAATTGCATCTATTTGAGTTTTGCTTTGGATACTTTCACCTCCCCTTCTTCCAGGCTCCACCAAAAAAGGAAATTTTGTTCATCATTAATGTGATGTTTGAAAAAAAATGTTATTATCTCAGTGCTTTTTGGTTAGCATATAACAAAACAGGCATTTTGCACTCATCTTTATAAAGAGCATATTGTTAGATGAGCACAGGACAAATTCACATTTATAAATAGTTCTCAGTATAGTTTATAGCAATATGTTTTCTGCAAGAGAACTACACCAGAAGCCAATGGAAACTGTTGTTGGTAAAGCTGAAATATGTTATGCAGAGTGAGGTTAGATGTTCCTGGTAACATATTTCTTCCCAAACACTGTTGCTAGTAAGCTAAAAGAAAATTGAAGGCCACTGACTGAAACAGAAAACTTTGCTACTTTTTTTTTAATGTACCTATTTCAAGATCCCTTGCAGCTAATGGACAGTCAAGACAAAGAAACGCAAAGTTCAAAGTCTCAAATCCTAATTACAAGACCAGTCTTCTGCTGATTAAATGTGATCCAGTTTTGCCATATTTGACACATATTTGCTATCTGGTAGTTTAGATGTACAATAAGAACATTATAGAATTAATGACTGAAGGATGTTTGATGAAATTCAAGATAATGGAACACAGCTGCTGTTTGGCACTGGTAGCTGCTTTGTTCTGGCTGATCATGTATAATATTACATACTGCACGTAGAGGAGGAATTCCCCAACTTTACATCTTTAAGGCATTTTACTGATATTTGGTATACATGGAATTAGTTTTTGAGCTTGCTATACAATTTCACTCAAAACTAAACTTCAGCCTTTACCTTTTCTCCTTCACATCATGACCCTATATTTGCTCCTTGATGGGCGAAATAGGAAAATATTCATATGCTTTAGCAAAGATAAGTAAGCCTTTGGGCTGCCTCAGAATAACTGGAAAAAGAAGTTTGACTGCTGAAATTTGACTGCTGTGATCACAATAGAAAAAAAAACAGGTTTAGGTCTGGTCTAATGTCACAGTACCTGGAAATATTAAATTTCATAGAATTTAAAAACCTGTGCTGCTGTAGGGTACCATTAAGGCCTACTCATTTCTGCTGATGGCATTCAGCAAACTTTCAAGTGTCCGTAGATCACCTCATTAAAATTCAGGCCAGGACTATAGACCTTTGAGAGACAGATAAATGGAAAGCACAGATTTTTTAGAAAAAAAGTGATGGATGACAAAGGTAACACAAGTATTATACTGGCAAACTTATTTGAAATAAAAATATGGTACTGCCTTCAGTGTTGTGAACTATACAAAAGAGCAAAATTTTCTTTTTCTCTGTTTTTTTAAAACACAGAGCACAGATCTCTTTCTTCCTCTGATTCTAATAAAGAATATTAACAACACAGATGCATCTAAAGATGGATTTAAGTAATTACAGCTTTGGGAAGGCTGTTGTGTTGTGTGCACATATAGCTAACCTATGCTAGGATTTTACATGGGATGCACAACTGTACGTATAAAAAATATTAAGACAATCTAAGTCTTCACTAAGATATCATTAGCGCAGTTAATGAAATAGTTGTCTGTTTATCTTCCTGCCCTTTTGGCCATTTGCATGCGATGTTGTAGAGAGCCCTCTGCCCTGACTTTTTGCTCCAGACAAGACTGCTGTGAACCACTGCACAAACTCCTGTTCAAGTGTCCTATGCTTGTCACTTTAATGAGATAAGTCAGATGAAGAGAAGAGAGAAAGCTATTGTTATCCTTCTAGACTGGAGGAAAACTGAAGCACAGAAATATTAAGTAGCTAATGTGAGATTTCACAAGAAAACTTAGGCTGGCAGAAACTACAGATCACAAAACTCATACCCTGGCTCCCTACCAGGGCCATTGTCTCTGCTGATATGCATAAATTCTAAGCTGCTTTGGTGTTCCATTCTTTCCAAGGGAAATAACAACACAACATTAATATACATTGAACAAACATATTCTGAATTCTGTAGGGTTTGGAAAATAAACTTCCACTGGAGTTCAGATCTGAACCCTATAAAGTTTTTATGCAATGTTATAAGGACCAACAAGAAAAAAAAAAGGTTTTTATACTAGAATAACTGACTTGTTCAATATTTTTTTTTCTACTTACATGGGTTACCAGAAGTGATATAATGAAGCCTCTGATCAAAGTAATTAAGGCTTCTAATTAATTGGGGAAAAACACATTTACATATGGTATCTCTCCAAATTTCAATTAATTGCTCTAGACAAGAATTTATTCCAAATTCTCTTCCTGACAAGCTGCAAAAGTCATTACTAATTAGTCTCTCTGCTTTTAAAACCCTTGCAAAGCATGTATCACATCTTTGACACCTGAATATTCTTTGTCAATCTGCCCCTAAGCATGTGACTCTTCCCTGATTAACAGAGTTCAACTGGTTTTCAGATCTAAGATAATCACCCTAAATCACTCTAAATTGCACCACAGTCAGTGGTGAAAACAGACCTAAAATGAGATTAATCTACCACTGCCCTGTTTAGGTGAAGGGAGATTCTTGTGGTCCAGTTAGGCTTTGGCCTTGAAATTACATAAAATAATTTTTTATTCCAGACTACATCTGTTCCACCACTGTATCCATAAAGTAAATAGTGCCAGCCATCTGGTCTTTTTAATTTTTACAACAGTCCCTGGCACAGGACGGTCCCTAGGAAAATTGCACTTTCCCAAATGGTTTCTGGATAGATTCTGGGCTACAATGGTCCAGGAACAACCCTTAATAGAAATCCTGCATGCAACGTATTTTCTTCAGGAGGTTTAAAGAATTTAGCAGAATGGAATGACCAGGGAATGGGTCCCAGCACTGCTCAGCTCACTAGGATAGATGCAGTCTCACCCTACAAGCAAGTTCTAAAGAGGGACTTAAACAAGACCCCAACCTGAGTACCACAGTGATACCCTCCCTTGGGCTGCTCCTGACACTCTTCTTCATGCATCCCAAGATGCTGTTCACCACTTTTGCCATGAGATCACACTGCTGGTTCTTGGTCACAATTTTGAAAATTGCAATTCCCAAGTCCTTTTCTGCAAATCTCTTTTCCAGCTGGTTGGCCTCCAGCTTGCCCTGGTGCCTGGGGTTATTCCTTTTCTGGAATAAGTCCTTTTCAAGACTTTGCACTTCCCTTTATTTCATGAGTTTCCAGTTTTTCAAATTCTCCAGCCTGTCAAGGGGTCTCTGAAGAGCAGCAAAGCCTTCTGATGTATCAACAGCTCCTCAGAGTTTTGTATTATTTGCGAAACTGCTGAAGTACATTGTCACCCACCCTCCAAGACATTAATGATGATGATAAGCAGTATTGGCTCCAGTATTGACCGCTCAGGTGCACCTTTGGTGACTAGACTCCAACTGGACTTCATGCTGTTGATCACAACCCTTTGAGCCCAACGGTTCAGTCTACCTCTTTGTTCACTTCCCTAACCTGCACTTCATCAGT